>NW_008795718.1:400419-411911 GCF_000699145.1 Aptenodytes forsteri | reverse complement strand
TTTCACCTTTCACCAGCCACCTCCTGCCTACACCGACGGCTCCCTGCGCCCCATCATCTGGTGGGTGCCCGACCTCCGGCACCTAGAGATGCTAACAACGCGGCGGGGCCCGACACTGGTGGCCGGGGATGCTCCCTGCTCCAGCATCCCACGTGGCGAGTGGAGTCGCCTGGCCCTCTTCGACTTTCTCCTCCAGGTAGGGCTGGGGTGATGAAACCTGCCTGTCCCACCGGCTGTGCCACCCAGGTCCCCCTGCACCGGCGCCTGCCTTGTCTGACTGTGGTCTCCTTCTCTTCTGTGGGGTTGCACAGGCTGCAGTTTCTTGGGAGTTTTGTGCAGAAGAGGTCTGGCCCGAGTACAGTCCGTGCGTGGGACTTGCAGGAAAACGCAGGCAGGTTTCGGATGCTGCGAGTCCACTCTCACATGGCCAAGCTTTCTCCCGGTGCGGCTCCGCTGGCTCCGCTTCGCGTGGATGCTGGCAGTGCCTCAGGACAGGGCAGCCCTAGGGACAAGCAGCGTGATCTGCATCAGCCTCATCAAATCCAACTCCAGGCATGCGCTGCTGGCACTGAAAATCAGGAGCCCTGGCCCTTCATATGGCACTGCTTTCCTCCTCCTCCTCCTCCTCGGGATTAATAGTGCTTAATCTTCTCTCTGGAAAATCATACCCTGCTGCTACGAGGGATTACAACAGTGTCCCAGAGAGTTATCGTTTCTTAGAGGGCAGCTGTGAGGAGGCAAAAGTGGTTTCTATGGAAAAAATAGTCTGTTTAGGCACCTCAGGGCTGGAGCTTTGATTATCAAACAAGGGGAGACCACCTGAAAGGGCAGGTATTAAAATAAAAAAAGAAAGAAAGGAAGAAAGAAAAAAAACCAAACTATTAAAATATGTATTCTCATTACTCTTTTTTTTTGGCAAAGCCTGACCATTAATCTTTACAGTCTCAGACTATGGCTGGCAGAGGCAGAGCAGTCCTGGCTAGGCTTGGAAATATTTTAGCTGAAACAGCCAGAGAAATGAGAAGATTAACCAACCCTCCCCTTCCCCAGGCGAAAATGCCATTGAGTGCAATGGAAAGGCTGAGTCTCCAGCAGAAAGTATCTAGTTTTAAGGAGACTTTCCCTTGGAGGGCCAAAGCAGCACAATGAGAAATCCAAGGGCAATCCACAGGTTTTCCTCACTAACTCCAACGGGATCCTCCCATGCGGAAAAGTCACGTAAAGGTAAAAAGGCACGAAGTCGGCAGGATGTTATAGAAGTGAAATAGCATCGTTCAGAAATGGCTTTAGCCTCTCACAGCCCTTGCTGGGGAAGGAGAAGCTGCGAGCTTTGAGCCCTGCTGTACATTGGCATTGAAATCTCGGTTGTTTTCTTCAATTGTCTTTAAAATTGGGCTGCTTCTGTATTGATTTCTCTTGGTGTTTGCCATAAGGGAACACCCCTCTCAGTGCAAAGCTTTACTGGGGGCAAAACGCTGAGCCCGGTGGAAAGGGGGCAGCTGCTGATGGCTTTGTCCTGCACTTTTTAAAAAGGGCCAAAAATACATCAAGCCCAAAGCCCTGCAGCCGCCTCCCTGCCCTGCAGCACCCCATTCCCAGCTGGGGGGACAGCAAGGCATTTTTCCCTGGGGGAAGCCATCCCAGGCTGAGTCATTGCTGGAAAGCCCTGTTGGACCCAGGGGGATGCTCTGGGGCAGCTGAGATTCACATGGAACCAAAGAGGGGCTGAAGGGGAGCTTGTCACGGGTTTTGAGCTTGGATGGGAGAAGGTGGCTCACGTATTTGCGTTCCAGCAGTAAGACCTAGTGTCCTGTTCATTAGAGCTGTTTAGGCTCTGGTGAGGAGAAATTAATATAAATGATCTGGGGAGGGGGGGGGGGAGGGGGGGGGGGGGGGAGTTTTTGTCAACATGTCAGCAGCGGTCTCAGCATCTCCGCAACTGGCTGGTCCATCTTCTGTGGCTCCACCTGGACACCAGGTCCAGCCTCCACCTCACACCTCCTCGGGTCCAGCACCTATCTGCCTTGGCTTCACAGGTGCTTGCGGGCAGGTGAATGGAAGCCTGAGAGCATTTAATGCCTCTGTAAATCATCTCAGGTTGTCTTCACCTTCTGTGCAGCCTGGAAAACAATGTAGCAGCTGAGAGAAAACTGGTGTGCTGAGCTTTCCGGTAGGTAGACCAAGGGAGTGCATGGAGGAAATGTGATATTTTCTTTCATTTCAACGTGTTTTGTGTCAAAAGAAACTTTATCACATTTAGCTGGTGAGTGTCCCAGTGGAGAAATGCTGACCCGAGTCCGTCATTAAACATCAGGAAAGAGAGGGATTTGTTGAGGAACTCTGGTGTGGGACTAATCCTGCTTCTCAAATATAATGGCCTCTTCTGCATCATCTTCTCCAGCGCTTGATTAGTGTTTGGATTCAGACTGAACTCCCTCTTGAGGCACAGCCTATAATTGATAAATTTTGCTAATTATCAGGGTGAGGTGAATTAGCAGCCTCTGTGGGTCACTTGGCTTCCAGCCAGTCGTCACCTGTAGATCACCGCAAGCTCACCTGAGACCTGCTCCAGCCCTCCCGGCAGCTCCAGGAGCCTCTCTGCACCCCGAGCCCTGGCTCCCAGGTTGGCACCAGCAACTCCAAGCAAGCAAGCGAGTCGGATGCCTTCGCGCTGCAAGTGAAACATTCTTTTATATGTATTTGTATATATTTAAAGGAGATTTTTATATATATATATGGATGGATTTTTTTGCTGTAATGTTGTAAACAGGCCTGCAGAGCTGGAGACGGTGAGGCAGACCCCTGCATGGCTGTGGCAGCATGCAGCAATGGGGAGGGCTGTTGACAGGCAGTGAGGTCCCGTCTGCCCCACGGGCCACCGCAGAGGATGCGCTGGCTTCTTCTGACAAAGCTGAGGAAGCTTCGTGAATACCAAGGCAGGGCTACTGAAGCCGGGTCTGACAGAGATTCATTTCTTTTAAAACTCCCTCATCCCTCCGAGGGTGCGGGTGAAACAGTGGAAGCTGCCAAGCAGCACTGGGATTTCTGCAAGGATTTGCGGTGGGAAGGGGGGGGACTCGAGAGCCTCAACAACATGGAGCCTTAGCAGTGCCTGCAAATAATTAAACACAAACGTAGTTAAAACAAGTCACCATGGCCTAACTTAAATGTCAGGCATGCTCTATATAACACACAGATTGCTTTTTCCCTTGCAGATCCTTTTCCATTCATATTCTTTCCATTGAGAGCTGCTTAGGTTACTGGTAGGGATGGATGAAAGGGTGTATATGAGCTGAGAGCCAGATGAAACCATCATCCAGTGCACCAAGACTCAGCCTGAGGAAATAAAAATCTCTTTTTGAGGTTTCAAAACCTAGGTTTCCTTGGGTGCTTTTGTTTGTGGGTTTTTTTTTTATGTTTATTGCTGTATATATCTTCCCTTGGTTTCAGCTGGAAGTACGACCTGTTCGCTCTGTGCAAATATGAAGTATGGAAGTACCAGACGCAGGTGTCTGAACTCCAGCAGGAAAGCTTGTCACCGTCACCTTTGTCGGTCTCTTCTCCAAGCCAAACACTTTTGCAAGTCAGCTCAGCTTTTGAATGCTTCCCTGCCTCTCTCTCAGTGCACACAGCTTTTCCATTTCATCTCTACTGAGGATCCTTTTTATTTTCCTCTGAGCAAGAAAAGTTTACAATTGGACCTCCCTGCCCCAGGCGCCTGTCCCTGATAAGTTCCCCAAATGTCTCCTGCAGGTTCATGACCGCCTGGACCGCTACTGCTGTGGGTTTCAGCCCGATCCCTCCGAGCCCTGTGTGGAAGAGATGCTCCACGAGAAGTGCCGAAACCCGGCGGAGCTGGTCCTGGTCCACATCCTGGTACGTCCCCCCGCTCCCCAGTGCTCTGGGGCTAAGATGAAGGTGCCTGGGAGGCACTTGCAGGGCTGATGTTGCAGCAAAGGGGACATAGGTCCCATGGTGATGCAGGGTCCATGGTGGGAGGTGTGCCTCGGCACAGAGGGACCTGGGCTTTGGCAGCTGATGGCCCCCAGATGCTCTCAGGATTATTCAATGCGTTAAAAAAACCAGCCTAAACACCCAAACTGGTGACTCCCCGCAGTAAGCAAACTTCTCCTTCCCATCCTGCTGGCAGGTCCGGAGGAGTGCGCCGTCCCGCCTGGTGTTCATCGACAATGCGGGTAGGCCCCAGCACCCCGAGGAGAAGCTCAACTTCAGGCTCCTGCAAGGCATAGACAGGTAGGAAGGGCAATGCGCACCCTCCTGGGGGCACGTGCTGGGCCAGGGCTGAGCTTGCACACATGGGATGGACACCAGCCCTATGTGCACACCTTTGTGCCTTCCCTGGCCTCCCCAGTCGGGCATCCCTGTGAAGCGGGGCCACCTCCCACCCAGGACAGGACAGGTGAGTGGGCTCACAAACCCATCATACATGCCCCTGCCCTGAAACTGGCTCGTCACCTTGCTCTGTGTGGCTGATGGCAGTCTCCAAAGCCCATTTTCCCCTCTCTAATTGGCAGCTGCACAAAAATAATGAATAATCAGGTATTTCAGCATTTCTTGCATCGTTGCCCATCAGGCATTTGGCATGCTATTGGCCCCTTGATTTGGAGCTTGTTTGGATCCGTTTCTGATGGAGCTGTCCTGCACGCTCACCATGGGCAGAGTTTTAAGCAGGAGGCTCCTCATCCCGTGTTCATCTGGGTGGACATGCATTTCTTCTCGAAGCACTGGGGTGGCCTTTGCTCGGGTGCCCTGCTGCTGCCCTCCTTCCTGTTTGGCCTTCCCTGGGTAACCCCTTCCCTCCCTCTCTCTTCTGCTCCTCCTCTGCAGCTTCCCGGCGGCGGCGGTGGCCACGCTGCGGTCGGGCAGGTTGCAGAGCCTGCTGCTGGAGTCGCTGCGTGTGGACCAGGAGCTCTGGGAGAGCCAGGGCGGCGCTGAGGGCCTGAGACCCCTGCTTCGGACCATCGACAGGCGGGCACGCATTTTGCTGCAGTACATCCAGGAGCACAACCTGACGGTGTTCGGGGACTCGCCCTGCTGAACCAGCCTCTGGCCAGCACAGCGCGCCTGCCTTGCAAATCGCGGCGGCGACGGATGTACCTCACGCCCTCAGCATGGGCGATGTGATACTGCATGTGGGTGCTTACCTCTCCAAAAGGTGTACCCCCCCCTTGTAGGATGCCCTGGAAAAGGAGGCGGGATTGCAGGGAGGAGGAAAGAGGAGGAGGAGACATCTCCTGAAACAACCCACAACTGCTTGAGAAAGGTGTTAAGCAATGGTCTCAGTGTGGATTTTCAAAGGGAGCACATCCATGAGAATTTTTGGGTGCCTTCACCCCCCCAATCCCCCCAGCAACTTTGAAAGCTGGAGGCTTGGACTGCTGAACAGCCTACAGGGACCCTGGGAAGGGTTAAAGAAGCATTGAGAGGCACTGCTCACGGCTGGGGGAAGTCACTGGCAGCCTTTGCATGGCTTGCGCTTGGCTTTTTGATGATGCCTTCGCTGTTTCCAAAACATTACAGGCAGAGAGGCTGGGGGAAGGCAGAGGGGAGCTTTCTAAGTGGATTAAGCAGGGACAAGTCACCCAAGCTGAGCTCTGTCTTTCCCCCCTGTGGAGGAGGTGATATGTGCCTGGGAGCGGGTGTGAATCACTGCCAGAAGCCAGGGCCAGGCAGGACCCCGGACCACAGGCAGTGCCTGGCAGCAGCTGCCATCACGGAGCCCACGGTGCCGTCCCCGCGTGCCGTGCGCTTTGCCTCGGCAGGGCTGGGCTGCCGCCAAGGTGCATTTTGAATGTGGGATTTGAAGGTTTCAGTCTCTCGCTTGCTCTTTCCCTTCGCTGTCAGGGGATTAAAAGGCAAACCTATCCCAAGCTCTGCCGCTTGTGAAAAGCGCTCCTGCCTGCTCTCTTAGGCATGGCTGTGCAAAACTCTTTCCAAGGTTTGCAGAAAAATCTTTTAGCAAAAATGCCAGGCTGTTTCAGCAGAAGACAATCAAGTGCAAAATACTTTCTGAGCATGCTGGCACCTCCGGCAGAGCCTGTCCTGCTCCTGTCACCTCTGTATGCTCTTGCCTAGCAGCTCACTGTGATGGGGCACAGCAGCATCCCAGCCAGGCAAGTCCTCAAGTGTCAGGGCCGAGAGAAAATTCAAAAGCAAAATGAACAGCAGGAAAAAAGATAGAGGGATGGGCTCTGTCAGAGCCTCTCACTCTCCACGGCGTGTTTCCCAGCTGAGGCATGCAGTCAGTGCTTGCTTGCCAGGAGCAGCCGGGTCCCAGCCTGTGGGCTGGTGGTTTGCCACCAGGAGAAGGCTTTTTAAAGGGGCCTCAGGGAGCAACCCTCCATTTCTCCAGCGCTACAGGTGGAGCCTCCATGCTTGAGGCACCCCAAGTCACTTGTGCCTTTGGAAAGTCTCGGTGAGACCGACGTGGGCGCCCAAGCTGTGCTGCTGTCCCATTGCCCTAGCTTTGGAGAACACGGCCACCCAGGAAGTGGGAAAGGCAGAAAGGGTGGGCATTCATGCCTTCCCTGCTCCAGCCGTCTCAGTGACTTGTCACTGACAGAGCCTGCAAGGGGATTCTTTAACACCCATGCTGATAAGCACAAGCAGTTACCTTTTTTTTTTTCTTCCTTTTTCCTCTTGCTTAATTTAACACCCATGCTGATAAGCACAAGCAGTTACCTTTTTTTTCTTCCTTTTTCCTCTTGCTTATGGGAAGATGAAGTGAGGCTTGGGTGACATGAATCAACAAGCGTGAGTGCTCTCAGAAAGTGTCGGCACTCAACTTCATGGGCACATCAGCATCCAGAGCACTGGCAGCATCTTCCTGGAGTCCTGCCCTCTAGTTAGCCAGGGAAAGCCTTTCCCCCATCACCCTCTCCACCCCATGAGTTATCACCCAGTTTGCCGGGCCATGGGATGGATGACTGTCAGGGAAGCCCCGCTAAAGCCCAAACCATGGGGATTCATTATCAGGAGGTGAGCTTAGTCTGTAAGCATGAAGGAGAACAAAATAACTCATCCTGGGTCCTGTGAAAAGCTATGTGCAAGCACAGCCTTATATGAATAAAGGAGACTAAATCTAACATAATTAAATCCAGAAAATATGCTTGAAAAGCTATGTGGTAACTCTAACATAATTAAATCCAGAAAATATGCTGTGAAAAGCTATGTGGTAACAAGAGCATTAGTTAGGATGTGTGGCATCAGTCATAGTCTTGTTTTTCTCATTAAAATGAGAAATTTCATTAAAAGAGAGGTTTTCATCCCATGTAAGCCAAGTTCTCAGCAAGAAGCAAGAGGAAGGTGGGGCACTGTGTGGTGGCCAAAGCTGTTGACTCGGCTGTGCTGGAACAGCAGCTTTTGCCTTGCCTCTGGCTGCACCTCTTGCCTCCGGTTGCATCTGCTTGACCTTAACATTGCACAAGATAATGGGGATTTTTCTAGTTTTTTTTTGCATTTCCTTAATTGTAACGTGAGTTTGCTGGCTAAAGTAGTGTGGGAACATCTGTAAACATGCATGTAAATAAAAATTGCTCTTGAATTAACAAGGAGCCTTGTATGGATAAATGAGCGAAGCAAAAGCCATGATCTTGCTGAGACTGATCATTAGTCTCTTCTAATTAGTCATTTTTTCCAGGGACTTGTCTATGTAGCCAGCAAAGCGCACAGGTTCTGAACTGTGGTCACAGCCGTTTGGAGAAATCCCATGGACTGCTCTGGCCATATCAGCCTTCACCACATAGTGTCAGGTTTGGTTTGCTCCAGCTATGAATGTGTCATATTTCCTATGATAAACTTATTTTTATGGGTTTATAACGTAGTTATAAAAATTCATTTGGGGCCATGCTTGACAAACAAGATCTCATCTCAGGAGTGATCCTGTTATAACCAAATTTCATTGGGCATCATCACGGATCCTGTTGGGGTGGAGTAACAAAGAAAGGACAGGGTACAAGCTGGCTGTGGAGCTGGGGCAGGACTGCTTTGGCTTTAAGAAGGCAGCAGCAGCTAAGCAAGGGAAAAAAACGTGGAGAAACAAGCTAAGGCACCTTTCCTGAGCTTGCAAGAGCTGAAGTGCAGGTGGCTCCCAGCGGGGGCAATTAAATGCAACCCCCATCCTACCAAGGATGCTCTTGCTAGCATCACTGATGACAGGATGGAGGAGAGAAGCAGCAAGGAGCCAAGAGCATCGGGAAAGTGAAGCTGTCTGCGTGCGAGTGCCCCTGGGGGCCCAGCAGCATGGGCATGAGGCGCTGCTTGCTGCCCACATCACCAGAAAAGACCCAGGGTGAAAGCCGGATGCAGCCGTTCTCCGCATTGTTCTTCCCTTTGTCACTTCAAGAGCTGCTGGAAAAGCCGTAAGGTTTTCCCGGAGGCACCAGGCAGCGCTCCTGCTGGGGCTCCTTGCAGGAGGGCGTCCCTGCGGCACCCTCGTGCCCACCCTTGGCACCGCGGGAATGTGCTGCTTGCTGCCAGTACTCGGGGAATAGGCTGAGAGCATGGGCACGCACCCACATGGGGCTTCACTAGGAGGAAACTCTTTTCACAGTGACCGAAGTGGCATGACCGGTGTTTAACAGATCTGTGGCTGCACACTGCCCTTCAGCTGGAAGAAAACAGGGCTGGGGGAAGGAAGGCAGGGGCCAAATTGGCTCCAACCAACTGAACACATGGACACATGTGCATGCATGCAAACACATGTGTCCACGCATGCACGCCATCCCACCCACACGCAAGCATGCACCCACACATGCACAGAGACATGCACACACGGAAGGAAGGCAGGGGCCAAATTGGCTCCATCCAACTGAATACATGGACACACGTGCATGCATGCAAACACGTGTCCACACATGCACGCCATCCCACCCACATGCATGCATGCACCCACATGCACAGACACATGCACACATGTGTGCACACACATGCATGTCCCCCCCCCCGCCATTCATGCATGCACACACACACATGCACATCCCCCATGCACGCAGACACCACCACCCCCCCCAGGCACACTACTCCTGTTCAGCCTGTTCTTAACCCCCCAAAGCTGGTGACCCCCCCGAATGCCCCCCCAGCAGCCTGCTCCAGTGCTTTGCTGGCCTCACCCTCCATAAACTAAATGCCTTTTTGCTGGATTTAAGGGCCGCTTCTTGAGCTGCCCATTGCGGCCACAGGACACAAAACAGCCTTTGCAGCAGCCCCGTACAGACCTCGCAGAGCAGCCCAGGCACCCACTGAAGCCACCCACTGGCTGGGGACGACAGCAGTGGGGTGGCACTCAGGGGTGGCACTCGGAGACCCCACAAAATGCTCGGCAAAAGCTGGCCAAGCGGTTCCATGCCCACGCAGGTGAAGCATGGGCCGGCTGCTGCCTGAAAGGCAAGAGCTAGCAAGTAAATCCAAATTTATTGTTAAATCGCTGGATATAAAAATAATCTGGCTTTTAGAAAGTAATTTATTTATGCTTTCAGTACTTGCTTAAATATTTATGCGGAAAAGGAAAAAAGTATCCACTCCGACATAGGACTATCATCGTAGCGACAGCCTTTAAGATTAATGGAAGTAAATTAGCCTGACATTTTATTTACATCCAGCAAAAGCAATAGATAAACTCTCCTCGTGATGGATTTTCTTCATTAGCTGGGCGAACGCCTAAGGTACAGTTTTTGACGTTGTTTCTTCCAAGCGGTTAGACCAACAGTTTATCAAAAGAGTATAAAATTGCCAGGAAACGAAGCAGATTAATGACCAGTAAAGGGGAAGATCATTGAATTTATGATATAAGTAGCAGCATCACTGGAGCTTAAGAAATGGCTTATTAGATAACCAACATGTACAAGCACGCAGAAGCGCTGAACCCCCCCGGATCCGCCGCCCTGGAAGCAGCTGCTCCCCGCATCATCCCTTCATGGGGGTCTCTGCACTGAGGCTTCACCTCCCTCCTCCTTCCCTCCCCTTAGGTCTGGGTTTATTCTGTAACTCTCTCATTAGAACTTGTGAACATATTATTTCCTCCCAATTAAAAACCTCTTAGACTGGAACGGCTTCAGGGACAATAACCTTGTCTTTGTGTCTGCGCAGCAATAATGGTTTCCGCAACCTAATTTGGCGATTTTGGCTGCTATTACAGCAGTGATAATCATACCAATAACAACAACAATATATAGGACTTCTCCAGTCTTTTGATCCTTCGGAAAAAATCCCCCAGCATTAGCGGTTTATGGATCCCATATGGACCCTCCAGAAATTACCTCTGGAATGATAATTAGCTGTCAGATAAGGCAAATGGAGGAAAGGAGACCAGGAACCTGGGGGAAAGGAAACATTCCTTGCGATGGTGGAGGGGCTGCGCCTGTGGGCATCCGAGGTCTCTGCCCCCCCAGGCATGGGCTCAGGTTTTCAAGCTTCAGAAGAGGAATTTTGGGTGCAAGGATGACTAAGAAACATTAGTTTAACTGGTGCCGTGAATCTCGGTCTCCGAGTGCTGTCTCCAGCAGGTGGCATTGGCTCGACAGGCTGTCTTTTCCCCGCACTTGCCAAGATCGTCTTAAAAGTTTCATCTCTGCACCGGCAAATTTCAAGCTGCTAGAGCATCATTAATTCCCTAATTCCCTGGCAGCCTAATCGGCCCAGCTGCATTTTATATCCCACCACCACCACCTTTTTCCCTCTGTTACCGTCTCTTTCCAATTAAAATCCAGATTTGCAGGAGTCGCCGCAGCGCGTTGCTCCAAGCCGGGAGCATCTGGAAGCGGGACGGAGCAGGATGGCTGCTTGGAGAACGACACGCTGCAGCAGCCGGGGCTCTGCCTGCCCAAGCGTGGTCCCAGGCGCTCAGCAGCCGCAGGAGAAAGCAACCCTTCCTCCCTGCACAGTGTTTATAATGCATCGCACCAGCTGTGCAGAGGTGCAGGAATGGCTCTTATTATTTAAAAACCCATCCCAGAGACAACTGCGGGGACCAGTCCAAAAGTCATGAAGTTTAGGAGTTCTCGGGAGCGCTGATGATCCCACCAGAATAGCAGGCCTCCAAATATATCCAAATACTACCCAGAATAACTCTGGAGGACGACGTCTCTTAAACTTGACCTTCCCATCATGCCTACTCATACATGCTGTGCCTCTTCCTCCTGCAGCACAGAGGCATGAGGGGTTTAGTCCCTCCAAGCTGGCAGGGGCAGCTCTCTGCGACAAAAGTTTAAATCATAGAATCATAGAATCATAGAATCATTGAGGTTGGAAAAGACCTCTAAGATCATCGAGTCCAACCATCGACCCAACACCACCACCCACTAAACCATGTCCCTAAGTGCCTCATCTACTCGTCTTTTAAATACCTCCAGGGATGGGGACTCCACCACTTCCCTGGGCAGCCTGGTCCAATGTTTAACCACTCTTTCAGTAAAGAAATTTTTCCTCACATCCAATCTAAACCTCCCCTGGCACAACTTGAGGCCATTTCCTCT
>NW_008795718.1:382714-400393 GCF_000699145.1 Aptenodytes forsteri | reverse complement strand
ATCTAAACCTCCCCTGGCGCAACTTGAGGCCATTTCCTCTCGTCCTATCGCTTGTTACTTGGGAGAAGAGACCGACACCCACCTCGCTACAACCTCCTTTCAGGTAGTTGTAGAGAGCGATGAGGTCTCCCCTGAGCCTCCTTTTCTCCAGGCTAAACAACCCCAAACATTTGCTGCGGTCTATCCTCACCTACAAAATGTTTTAAAGTAAAACGGAAGAAGAAGTGGAGCTATGTGTTTTCATTTCTCTCTCTTCCCCATGCTGACAATGATAGGGAGGAAATGTCAGTGGGATCTTTTGAGGCCATTGAGAGCTGCGAAGCGCTTGCACAGCTGCACCAAGCGCTGGTGGGTTACAAATGCGAATCGGCAGCATTTTATCAAACCAAGGAGGTGACTGCAAGTGTCTGTTGTTGCTCTCAGAAGCCAGGATCGTCTCCCCACTTCCACAACCCACTTTGTAAATGAGGTGTAAGGACGAGCCCCCAAACCAGGCACCATTAATGAAGCAATGGAGGTAAAACTCTTACTGTGAGACTTTGACAAGGTGGACCGCATCTGGGTATGGACAAGCCTTTCTCTCCAGGGTCACCCAGGCATTTGTTTTTCTCTGGCTGATCAGCCACTGCGGGGCCATGCTGACCCACATCTCAGCTCTCTGCAAGGCTCTTTCTGGATTGAAGACCTCAAATGGTGTGAAGGTCAAGTTTCCGAGAACTTGTCCCCTAGAGCTATTTTGGAGACCTGCTGTTTTGGTAGGATTATCTCTGTTCCCAAGAACTCCTAAACTTCAGGACTTTTTGAATAGACCGTGCGCTTGTCCCTGGGATGGATTTGAAAATGATACAGCTCTTAGACCTGTGTGCTGCTAACCAGCAGATAAAGCAATGCCGTGCTTTGGGGCTTTGAAATCCACTGGTCTGTAAACAAGGCAAGCCAAAGACACGAGCATCCTTTCCCAGACAGGAGGAGTTTTCCCTCCCCAAACTGCCTCCACGTAGTCCTTGGGGATTTCCCTGTTTTTTTGTTTCACTGAAACACTTCAACTGAAGGATCAGCCTCACTTGTTCTCCTTTTCTAAGCTGAACCAAATTTTATTCCCCTGTGTCGTACCCAGCGTCACCAGTCCAAGAGGTGATGCGGGTGCAAAGAGGTTTCTCACATCCAGTACACTGGGGAACCCCCCAGGGACCCCCCCGCTGCCAGCCAGCGGGCCGGGTGCTGCTCGTGCCCCCATGCGTGGAGTGGCCAGGCAGTGCGTGTGCTTCCAGCTTCTGTCTGCTGCTTGCGTTTGGATGCCATGTGAGTTTTCTCCCCCTTCCCAGTCCTTGGCCAAGTTACCGTTTAGGCAAGCAGACTCCCCTTTTCACCTCCTTTTGGGATGGGAGGCTGCAATTTGTGACGCCTGTGCATGGCCAGGCAGAAGAGGGGCTCATGGCTCCCCTGCCATGAGCATGCAGCAGGGGAGGCAAGGAGGAGGAAGGGCAGAGACATCAGGCCTTTTCTTTAAATCCTTGAGTTTTCTTGACCGATACCAGAAACTAATATTTCAGTCTGCAGGGGTGTTAACTCAGCAGATGGGCTGCCTGACCTTTCCCCGGCTGTCTGGAGGTGGCGATGCCTTTGGAAAGCGCCCAAAAGCGACGAAGATGTTTCCCACTAGATACTCAGCCCTGGGAAAGTGGAGAGAAACTCTCCAGGGATGGTTCAGTCCCATTCCCCTCCAGTCCAGCCAGATGAATACAGGTGGTTTTGAACCAGGTTATAGGGAATAGCCCAAGGAAAATGCGAGTCCCAGCTCTGCATGGAAACGGGACGTGCCCACGCAGGAGGTATTTCCCTGGGGTGCTGCTGGCCAAGCTCTCCGCTGGAGCAGGCATGACACCACCTCTTCCAGTCCTGCTTTTTGGGTGGGTTTTGCTCCACCGGATTTTTTTCTTTTTTGGCCGCATCTGAGCAGAAATGGAGTTTTTATTGCAGGATGAGGCTAGCGGATACAGTGGCACAGGCTTCGCTGCAAGTGTTGCCGTATTTTTGCAGGTGTTCGATTTTAATTGCCCTTTCTGACTGCATCGGAAAAGGCTTGGAGTAAGAAAAACGTGTTATGTCCCAAGGCTGTTTATGTATATAAACAATCGGGGGTTTATTGCCTTGACCTTTCCTGAAACAAGTTCTTGGCTCCTCTGAGTTAAATCTACAAAAAGAGGGATCTATTAAGCTGAGCAGCAGATCTGGGCTTCCAGGAAGTGCATCTAGATGCTGACAGGATACCAGGAGGCTGAGATTTGCCACAACTGGGACAAATCTTTAATGTTTTTTGTTCAGTTCACCAGGGTCTGCCAGTTCTGCTCCTTGCCCACAGTAAATAGTCTGGGAGCAGGTAGTTTTATTCAATTTAAGGCAATTCAGCCTAGTTTTCCTTGATTTGGGGTGAGGTGGAGAGGTGGCACAAAATGTATGCACAGAATGGTCAGGTTAGGTCAGATACTTCTCACTTTATCTTTTGAGCATGAAACCTGGCATTGCATGCAAAGACACATAGTAACACATATAGAAAGCGTTCATCCTGGCCATTCGAGGTGAAGCTGAAAGCTAAGGGTGGAGATCAGAGGTCTCTCTTCCCTCTCTGCTTCCACTCAAGACCAGAGCAATTTGCTGAGGAGCTGCTCAGAAGCTGGTTATCGCGCCTGGCTGGTGACCTCTGCCTGCTGCTGCCAGGTCCCTGCCCAGCTCACCACGGGTTTGCACACCCCAAGTGCTCTTCCCTTCTCCATCCCTTCCTCCAGCTCTGCCCCTATCCCTTTGTCCTTGCCATCCTCAGCTGTAGGGCAAGGGGGGTGAGAGGTTGGCGTTGGGTTCCCCAAATGGTTGGGGTCTAGCTGGAGGGTTAAGATGGGGTAGCTTGCATTGCTTCTTCCTCACCTCAGATAAGACATGAAGGTCTCCAGGAAAGTCAGGACCTTCAGCAACCCTAACTGGTCTCAAAACAGTTAAGCGTGTAGACATATGCCCATAGCATATGGGGAGAGGAGCTTGTGGAAGCCTGCTCTCCTCTACTGGCAAAGCTGCCTGTGTTGGCACAAGCAAGTTATTCACTGCCACGGACAGTTGGGAGGCTTTACAGGGTGCTGCTGCTTGCTGCAAAGTGCAGGCAGCCCTCCCCATCTCCACCCCACCATGGAGGCCTGAGAAAGGACCTTCCCTGCAGACATAAGTTTGCAAATTCATTTTTTTCCCCCTACATGGAGGAACTATACAGTGGGGTCACCCCACACCGGGGACTCCTGGTGTGCCTTCAGCCCCTCCTAGCTAGCCCCAGCATTAAGAAAAGCAGTTTCTGTGGTGGGGCTGAGCAAAAGCACACTCACCAAATGAAATCCAGCTAGTTCTTTACTTGCAGAGCAAACAGCAGAAGAGAAGCCAGTGCTTGCTGTCCCCTTCCAGCTGCTGGGCGCTGCAAGCCCTGGGCTGGAGAGCATTCAGGACTGATTTCAACACTAGCCTCCTGCCTGTTCTTCCCACCAAACGGCTGGTTTCAGGGCAGAGCTGGTGGCTGAAGTGAGGATGAAGTGGAAGGGCTGATGCCGGTCAAGTGGGGAGGCTTTGCCTAAGGAAAAGTGCTAGCAAGTGGTCTCAGTGTTCCTGGCTCGGGGATGAGGCTGGGGGAGCTAGCTAGGTGTAGGCATCTCACCTCTCCCATGCCAGAAACAGCCAGAAGCCCATTGCTCCTACAGCACAACTGAGCTCCAGTGCTGAGCTGAGAGGGGACTTTGGGGCAGGTCGGGGCAGGATGCCTTGGTGGCACAAGACCAGCTTACCTGCCCAGCTGCTTTGCTGCGGTCCTGAGGCTTAGGAGGCAGTTTTAGGAAACCATTATGGCTGCCATTCCACAGCTCTGTTGTTATCTGTGGCCAAATCTAATCAAACACGGATGTTCCTGAGCAAACAGCGTTTAAGACTTCAGAGACTCGAGCTCAGGGCGGCTGAGAGAGATTATCAGTGGAGAAATGCAGCCTCCTTCATCAGCCTGGACTCAGCCAGAAATTTAGGCTGAGGCAGGCAATGACTGTGGAGGGGTCAAATCAGACGGCGTGGTCTTGCCCGGGGTTTTACAGGGAGAGGAGGCAACTCATGGGGGAGATGAGGTCCACCCTCCCTGCTGAGCTACGCCCCCCAGGTGATGCTGGGGCCAGCCCTGTTTCGCGAGGGCTGTTTGGGGCATGTGATGCCACCAGCCCCTGTGTCTCCAAAGTCCCCCATAAGCTCCGTGGAGATGCCGGCACCACCTGGGAGCCGTGTACTTTGACTGCACTCAAATAAGCCTTTTGATAGCAGCGATGAGGCAGTATTTGTCCTGCTTTCTGCCTCCACAAAGGCGGGATTAGGACATCAGAAAGTCCTGCTGCTTAATCTTCCTTTGAAGGGACTTGGGGAAAGAAAGGAAACAAAGAAAGGGGAAGAACAGAGCGCCAAAAGCAGGCAGCCTGTGTGAGCAGATGTGTAAGAAGAAAGAATTAGGGTAACGTCTGAGCTTATCATTTGTGATCTTGAGGTGTCCTCAGAGACTCAACCTTCCCTGGTGAAAGCTGGTATTTTTAGCACAAGACGAGAAACCTGAGTAGAAGGCCTCTGCAGCGATGAGACACCCCCGCTCCATCGCCAGGCAAACCCCAGGCTCCCATCCCATCCCTGTGTGAGGCCTCTTTTTTTTACTCCCCGCTGCTGTAGCGCACAGAAAGCGAGCATTTTGCATGTGCCGGGGAGGTTTGGAGGCAGCTGGAAAGAGCTGGCTGGTATTCGGGGAGCGCTGTGCTGGTGGAAAAGACCAGCCCGTGCCCGTGCTGGGGCACCACATCCACTGCAGTCTCTCTTCCATGCCTTTATTTCTCCTCCTCTTCTAGAAAAGGGAAACAAGCAATATATGTGAAAGCTGTCTCTGCTTTGGCTTGGCAGGGACTTTTCAAGACTGATCACAGCTCAAGAGGCGCAAGAAAATGTGCAAAGCCCCCAAAAGACGCGTGCTTCTGTGCTCGCAGCTTTGCTTTGCTCTCTGGGGCTCCGCTCCAGCCTGGGCTCAGGCTGTGCGGAGGGAAAGGCTGCTCGGTCCTTCCCTGCCTCTCCCACCTGGTGATGCTTTTGCCACGTGCCCTTCAAAAAAAAAAAACAAAATCTCATCTTCCCGAGGCATTTTGATTGCTCTCAGTAGAAACTGCCTTTTTTATGCCTGCAGCATTATCACTTCCCTGCCCCTGTGTGCCGGAGTTGCCCCTTGCATGCTCTGCAAAGCAGCCAGGCACTGTCTATTTTAATTGCTTTCTCCCACCCCTTTGCCTGCCCTCGGAGCACAGCGGCACATTAGCAAGGGGACGTGGGGCAGTGGAAGGGCTGGGAAATACAGAACATTTGGGTGTTGAGAGGCAGGGGAAGGGGGGAAAGCAGGTACCTGCTAGGCTGGTGAGTTCAAGCCCCGGCGTGGTGCGAGCAGAGGTGTCTGTGCAGTCACCTGCAGGGACATGGGCAATAAAATAATTTCTCTGTCTTTGCAGAGCTATGGCCTTGAAGTTTGTCTCTTTTATTCTGTAGAGACCACTGACTGCAAAAACCAGATACCATCTGTCCACCGTGCCTTGTAAATCAGATTTTAATCGTCTCGGGGAGAGGGCTGTCTCCTGCCATGTGCTGCAAACCAGGTCTGCAGGAGTTACTCTGCAAAATTTGCATTTCTGAGATGGGTTAGTGGTTAGGGCTCCAGCTTCATACTGAGAAGGCTGAAATTCAATTTCTCCTGCCTCACAGATTTCCTGCCTGATAGTGGAAAGTGGTTTAGGCCATGCCTATGTTAATCAGGTAAGTGCAGATCTGGTTTTCACCTCCCGGCTGATCTCCCTCCCCACCACGCTGGCACCGCAGCATGTCTGCATCCAGCACGGGAAGGGGGGGCTCCCGTGATGAAGGACACCTTCGGTTGGGACAAACAGAGGCACCTCCAAGATCCAGTTTTGCTCCATGAAAACTAAAGCAACAGATCGCAAAGATGCTGGTGTTGGTGTTGCTGTCTCCTCCGGCGCTGTCAGCGGGCTGATTCACGCCAGCTACAGGCTCGCTTGGCGGACAATGCATTTGTTTCAAGGGCTGCTGGGTGCTGCGGTAGGTTACAGTGGGCAGTGGAGGAGAGAGCCAGGGAGAGAAATGGCACAAGGTCAGACTTTGTCTGGTCTGGTAGAGCCCTCATACAATTCTATAAGGCAAACAGTGTATTCCTATAGTAATAAAATGGGCCGCTGAGGATGCTCAAAAGTACGGTGAACTGTTCTTATCCCTTTTTTTTAATCATTATATATTGAAAAATCATTGCCGGTATTACAGGGAGGCTGCAAAACTACCTCTTTGTGAGTAAAGAATCAATAATTTGTTTTCTTCTTCCCTGTATGAAAATAATACCATTAAATCATATTGGTTTATTAAAAAGGCAGTCCCCCCCTGAGCACAAATGACAGGGCTGATCACAGCCTGCCTGTGGGGAGATACAGCTCTCTTATCCACAGCCTCTATGGACTTATTTATCAAAAAAGAGCTTAGCGAGGCTTCTAAAGCCATGGTTATTTATTAGTCGGCATGGCCAAGTTTTGACCTCCACAGAGGTACCTGCAGGGCAGAGCAGATACAGCCCAGCGTTACCTGCTGTAAGCTTTGAGACAAACCTCTGCTCCTTCCCCTCTGTCCTCGCCACAGGGATTTGTCATGCAGGTTGGCTCCCCGCAGCCGGCCCGCAGCTCACTCACCTCTGTCATCTTACGTGAAAGAAATGCATCCTTCCGGACCATGTAGCGTGAAATCGCGAGAGGGTGGTTAGCTTGGTTGTAGCCTGGGACGAGTCAAGTCCTGTCAGCTCGTCAAAATCCAAAACTCCAGCAAGGAAGAAAACAATGCATGAGACAGGAGGAAAAAAGACTGAGCATGATCTAATGGTGACAATGATCCAATCCATTAATTTTTTTAATCTGATGCCATTTAAGCTTTTGAAAGGGTACAGAAGAAAAGCGCATCACGTTAGCATCTTCTGACATGCTGCAGAAGCAAACCTGCACCCTTGGTTCAGACGGGTGGGGGCAGCCGTCTTTCATTTTGCATGAAATCTCTTTCCCCCATCTGCAGCGCGCATCTTCTGACATGCTGCAGAAGCAAACCTGCACCCTTGGTTCAGACGGGTGGGGGCAGCCGTCTTTCATTTTGCATGAAATCTCTTTCCCCCACCTCTGCAGCGCAGCAGCGGTTTGCAGCTGGGCCAAACGTTAACTAGATGGGGTGGAGGGCACAAAGGCAGTATGGCTTGTATGGAAACCACTTAGTGGGGAATCACTTAAATACCTTCATCTCAGCCCTGGACACTGTCTGTGATAGCTGTCAAAAATGATTACTGTTAGCTCCTGGCAGTTTTGCACTGGGTTCACCCTAAAAACTGAAAAAACCCTTGACTCGAGCCAGCAGTGACTTCAGGAAAAAGGCGAGAGCTGCAGGCAGGCAGGAGTTAGCAGTTCAGGCTCCCGCCATTAGCCCGGGTCCTGTTTCTGCAGCCGCAGCCCCGCTGCGATGTGGCTGACGGCTGCCACGGGGATGGACCCCGGCTGTTTGCGAGCCTGGAGTTAAGACCCCGTTCCTAACCCCATTTTGAAGATGCAGCTCAGGCCTCTTTCCATAAGGGGCTTCGGTGCCCCTGCTTTGGGTAAAGGGGGAAGCGGGAGGTGCAGTGCCTGTAGCAGGGCAGGAGAGGAGATACTGAGGAGGCAGGACTTGGCGGGGGGGAGGTGGTGGGACACCCCCTTTTCAGAGGACCAAAGGAGACCGCGGATTAAACCAATTATCGAGCCGGTTTCTAATGAGCCTGCCACAGCTTTGCCAGGCAGATCAAAGAAATTAAAATCCTGGGGCAAAGTCAACATTTCCATTCAAGCTCTATCGGCCTTCCTTAGCCTCACTCTCCCCCAGAAAGCCTTATCCCCAACCCAGATGCTCAGTCCAGCATTAGTTACGAGGATGCTGGGACCGAGGTGTCACACCTATTTCCAGGGGAGATTGTGTGGTGCCTGGAGGACGTTGGGGTCATCAGAGAGCTGCCTCTGGGTGTTCCCAGGAGCGCTAGTGTTAGGACCAGTCTAACACGCTGCCGCTCACCTCGAGTGCAGCTCATCGGGTGCAGGGGGACGCTGTCCTCACCCAGCAGCACCATGCAATGGGTGCTGCCACGAGGTACCGTGCGGTGCGAGGTCCCAGAGCTCAGCCTCCCTTCGGAGGTACACGGGGTCCCACCACCACACCACGGGTTATCTGGCAGGGCAGCCCCATGCTTCTCTCGGTGTGGGGACAGCAGTCCCTGCCTGGCCTTGTGGCTATCACTGAGCTCTTCCGGCCCCCAGGCTCCGACCAGGGCCCCGGCGGGCTGGCAGAAGACCCTGGAGCTGGAGACGATGCGTTGGAGGGAGACAACCAGCACCAACCAGCCTCCGCCTGGCCTCTCTGTCTCGGCTAGCATGGGTGAAGGGGCCGCTGGGTCCTGAGTAGAGGAGGGGGCAAAGCTGGTGGCCTGGGGTCAGAAGCCAGAAGGACTTCACAGGGTTTGCTGAGAAATCAAACAGAGGGAGGTTTTCTTTCCGAGCTCTGATCTCCATCTGTAGCTGAAAGCACAGAGCAATCCCACAGCAAAGGAGCCGGCCAGGGCAAGCCCAGCACAACCTTACTGGAGCCTGGGGAGCCATCACTGAGGCTGGCTTCATCCAACACCCCTCCATGAGATTCTTCACTTGTGACCCTTCTTACGAGCACCATCATTTCTCCTTTCTCTCTCCCTTTGCAAAGGAAGAGAATTTAAAGATTAAACCCTGCTGAGAAATAAAAAAAATCATAGGTCCTTTGAGACACAAAGTACAGCCACAACCCAACGTCAGGAGTGGGGAAACAGCTTTTCTACATGTTGGGGGAGGCTTGACAGGTAGGAAAATATTTCTCAACTGAACGCTCTCGTTCTGGTTTGGATTAATATTGCTTGGCTCCATCTTCAGGTAGAAATTTCCCACCCCTCCCATAAGAAATAAATATTGAAATGTAACTAGCCCAAGAGAAGAAATATCTGCTGGATGTCTTTTTAACGCCAAATTTTTTCCCTCTGTAAAGCATTCCTCTTTTAAAAACACACTGGCTCTTCACAGCTCATTTTCCTTGGATTTTATAGAGATGCCTGTACTGAGCACACGCGGATAACTAAGTTTTCATGTTGCTTTTAATGCGGCGACATACACAAGATATGTGTAATAAAAAGAACAAGGCGAGCTGTTCCCAGCAGAAAAATTATTTCTGCTTGTGAATTATCCGTGAGGAGACCTAGATATGTGGGGTTTCTTTTACATAGTCAGCTATTAGTCAAAAGTATTTGACACTCCACGTGACTGTATTTCGCCCTGCCACCGGTCGCCCTGCAGCTTGGGTCTGCAGCCCCTCTGCCCTCTCCCCTGTCGGCACATTTCTCCTGCCCATCGCCTTTGCGCAGGAAGGTGGAGGTTTGCACGGGTTTTGTCCGAACATATTCCCACGGCTTTGCGATCCTCTCCTGCTCCAGAGAAGACCCCGCACTGGGATTAAGCCACCACTGCATTGGAGCACTGGGGGGAGTTATTGAACACAAATTCAATGTAACCTTTGTACTTCTCTTAAAATAATAAACAATAGATGTTCTCTTCAAAGGTAAAGGAAGAGCTAATAAAACACTCATGAGCTCTGCCTTTCAACCCCAATAAAATCCCAGCAAGACGATGACAAAGTGATCCTTAAATCCAAGCATTGAACTGGACGCCAAAATGCCAGCCCCCAAATGCAAGAAGAATAGGGCTGTTTTCTCAATTCACGTGGGAAGAGCCCCGGGGTTTGGAGGCCTTGCTCTTTCCCTTTTGCCATTGGGTGGATCAAACCGTTTCACCTAAAACCCGGTAGTTAAAAATCAGGTCTTTGATCTCCTGCAGAGAATTCATCCAGCAGTTCTCAGTTCCAGATGCAGCATGGGTTTGGACAACTTTTATCTACATTTTAGCAATATAGGGGCAAAACACAGTGTCTGCTCCACAATTTTTTTTACGGTCCCCAGAAATGAAGCCCTTTGGCAGGTGCCCTTTGCTATTCATCACGTGGTCTCTCGAGATGGGAGGAAAGAAAGTAAAGATGGAGAATAGAGGGGGACATGTGCGGCTTCTCTGAGATAACCCTCTCGTGTGGCAGAGGTCCTCTCTCTGGATGGAGAGCCTGAAACTCATGCCTCGAGGAGGAAATGACTCTGATAAATGGTGGGGAGCGAGACCAGCACACCCACAGGACAGGCTGCTTATTGCTCACACTGTTCCACAGCCGCTCAACCTGACCGGCAATCGGTGGGAGAGGACAGGGAAGCTGCCATCAAATGCAGAAAGGCTTGTGATACCACGAGCAAACTTGAATCCCACTTTTGAGGTGGAGGGCAGTGCACCAGTCCCAGTCTGGCCTGGCAAAGCCTGGCCTTGCTCCGTTGTGGGCTCCCAGGGCACAGCCAGGGCTGCACAAAGCAGTCAGCTCAGGACCCAGGTGGACTCAAAGTGGACTCAGAGGGGTGGTGGAAGGACGGTACATGCTGTTCTTGGCCAGGGCACACATGCTATTTTGCACAGTGGAAAGGAGAGCGTGCGTGTCGTCTGACAAGGCATCTTTAATACTCCTTTGGCTCAGGATGACAGACAGCTTGCTTGGCTTGGTACAAAGGAGGAAGAAGCAGAGGAGCAGACCATAGGGAAGCCACCTGGCAGGAGCTGAGTCCCAAAACTTCACGTTTTCCAGCACCTGGGGTGGTGTGTGCTGCTCCCCCTGGCTGCTCAGGCATCGGAAACACAAAGCCTGGGGACTGGCCTACTGGAGACCTCCAAGGGGATCTCTCCTGGAGCTTCTTCCCCAGGGTGACTCTCCTTTTGGCCTCTGTCTCCTGGAAGCCCCCTTGGTCCTTCCGCCTGCTTGCTGCTGCTCCACTAGCACCAGGGGGGCGGCTGATGAGAGCTGGCAGGAGCTTGGGCACGAGTCTGAAAGCCGGAGAGAAATGGGAAAGACACGGCACTAATTATGATGGCTGGGGACCAGCTGGAACCATCACACCGAGTTAACCAAGGAGAAAACAGCTCACAGCTCAGGGATGAGGTGGCCAGGGGGGCTCGGTGGGGGGACACCAGATGAAAACCAGCACTGCGTGCCAGCCCCCTGCCTTTTCCCAGCCTCAGCCCTGGAGCATCGCCCTGGTGTCACCGCGGACGCAGCTCGGATAATGGGAAAATGGAGCAAGCCCACTGGCAGCAGCGTTTTTCTCTGAAGCCCTGCCATTACATGTGGGCTCCCAGACTGGCAGGGTCTGAGCTGCCTTCTTAGCTAAATCAGGAAATTAATTACCCTGAGCTGCACCTCCAAGTGAATGACAGGCAGCTCGCTCTCAGCGATGCTTGGTCCTTTAGCGACTAAATCAAGCTCGGCGAAGCAGCCTCGAGCCTCGTCGCTTGGTGTGCTGCAAGACCGTGGCTTTCAGTAGGCAGGATGTTAAGGGAAACACTGTACATCAAGGTCCAAAATACCTGGAGCTCTTGGTAGCTGGAGAGCTGGGCTGGGATAGCTGCAGATGCACATCAGGTGGGTGCTTCCACTAGAGGTACCGGTGTGGTTATTTAAACTCTTTAAATGGAAGTGGACAAAAACTATTAAAATAAATGGCACTTGTTTTATGCTTCTTGTTGCCTCTGCTTCAAGCTGTCGATATGCAGTTAGTTTGCATTTATAGATCATTTGCATTTTCCGAGTGTTTCCTTGCAAAATCATAAAAGGTCAGGCTAAAAAAATGCATTTTGAGTCAGTTTTGATTCTGTGGCAAGGAGCTTCAGAGTGAAGAAATAAATGGGTCCCTTTTATAGCCAGTTACAGTTTTCCCCCTCTGCTGTAAATCCTTTTAAAGGTAAGTACGCTCCCAGGGCAGCCCAGGCGGCAGGAGCCCCCCTATTTCACAGCCCCGGCAAACCTGGCTGTGCTTGCAACGCCACACACGTATTTCATGGCTCTCTGCTTTGGTCTTTTTCCTGGTAAGAAATTGCGTTCAAGGGCCTGATTTTTGTTTATTCCTCTGCAACCCGCATGGTTGTTTACATGAAGGCAAAGGGTATGAAAAAAGCTATCAAACCAGAACAGGGAGAAAAAAAGGGAAAAGCTCCCTGGAGCTGCAGTTGGATGCACTGACTGCAGCTGGTTGGGTTCAGGCATGTTTGCTTGCTCCCGAAACTGTGATCACCTGATGGTGGTAATATTTACCTAAAGATTATATGGGATTGGCTTTAAGGGGTTCTTTTTATTTCCACCAAGCAGAGAGTGCTTCCGGGTAAATTGTTTATCTGGCCCGGAGCAGCACAAACCGAGGGGCTCTGCATGTGTAATTTTGGTTTTTATTTTCCCCCTGAAGTGTTACTGCTTTAACAGGCAGCTGAGAGTGCAGAGCCAAAAATCCTTCCCTGGAACTGGGTGGCTCATTGGTGTGCGGCACTTACCTAGGCAGTCCTCATCTGAGCTACTGGTGAGGAAGCATCACGCTGGCCACCGATATGCTCTGCTCTTGCTTTTCATGAGATAAGGGTAAGCTCAGCAGGAGCAGGGTAAGACCAGTGGTGCTTGCCCTGGGAAAAACCACATAGGCAGCTATGTCCATCAATAGCCTGGTGTTATATACCTGCCACCCTTGCCTACACCACTGCTATAGTAATCATAACCTGCTGGCTAGAGAACTCCCTAGCCTGGGCCATAAGAAATCCTGTCTTTTTGGACAGGAACATGCTTAAATTAGGTCCTTGCTCTGAAAGGTGATGGCACCTAGAAGGGGAACACACAATACAGAGAATGAAGCCAACTGCTCTTTGGTAGTTTTCTTTCTGTCTACATGGGTGCACCCCAGCTTTGCAGCACACTTTTGGGGGGAAAAGGCTGCCCTGAGATTTCCACCAAAAATTCTGCATTGCAGGCAGGAAGAAGTCTCAGGTCAGCCTCACCAGTTTCCCAGCCCTTCCCTAGCCTAGGAAAAGGAAAATGCTCTAAATAAACCACTATTTAATCAAAAAACATCCTCTAACCCCTAAGGAATTGTTGAAAATTGTTTCAAAACTAGTTTTGAATAGGAACCTAGCACTGGAATTTAAATTTCTCAATTAAAAAGTGATTGTCTCCCTAACAGAGCCCCCCCCCCCCCCCCCGAGGGAGGGAGGAAAAGTTGTCCAAGAAACAAAGTGTTTCTCACAGAAGCAGCTGGGATGTGCGACCACGGTGTCTGGTCCCTTGGAGCTGCAGCAGAGATGTCTCCTTGTCCCCCTTCTCTAAGGAGACAGCATCTTCCAGGTGGCACCATAAACCAGAAGATGTCCTGCAAAGTTACCTCCTGGCCAAAATTTAGCAACCAGGAGGTGGGAAAAGAACAAGAACTCAAAGCACCTGAAACCCTCACTCCCAGAAAACATTCCCAAACTGAATCCTGTTCTTCCCCTCAAGCAAAATACATTTCAAATTACTCCTCTGAAGCACCATCATAATCCTAAGGGAGGAATTCGGAGGAAGGAGGAAGGATTTTTCACGACTGGCTCTGAAACTGCAAGGTATTCATGTGTGGAGGAAAGCGCCTTTCTCTGTCAGAAGGAAATAGATTTAAAAAAAAAAAAAAGATGTTTATGAAATATGGAGGGCTGCACTTATCTTCCATTGGGCTGCACAAGTGATGCCATCAGGGGCTCCCTGGCCATGGCTGGAGACATGCTGGTGTTCTCCCATGGAGCTCTCGCCTCTGCTCCCCCCTGCCCAAAGTCCAGCACAAATTTTCCATCTTCTGATGGCAAAACAGAAGATGAAGTCTAGAGAAGAGGGAATAAAAAGAACAAAGTAATGGAGAATGATATAAATCCTTGAAACAGAGGAGCAGGATTGGGAAGAGGGCTTGTACAAACAGCAAATCTCAGAGTCCCTAGCTAAAACCGATGGCTTGGACTTACAGTCTTCCACTGGTCTCTCACCTAAAGCATAGGAGATTCTCCAGTAAGTCACCCCAGATGGCAGTGCCCCATAGACCACCTCCCTCTCCTCCATGCTTCTTGCAGTGAGAATCCCATAAAAACTAAGCACATTTCATGAAAGCGTTGGCCAGGTGGCCACCAGTCCCCCTACCCTGCTAGTCAGCTTGAGCAGCAGCCTGAGCCTCTGCTTCCTAACCCAGGTCTGTCACACCTTGCCACCAACAAGACACGCAGGAACACCAGGATGTTGTGTGGTCCTTGCTGAGTCGTTACAGAAAGTCTTTTTCCTTGAGCCATAAATTGGTGTTGGGGGGAGACGCGTGGCTGGGTAAACAAATCAAGTATTAAAGCTTTCTTGAATGAGGAGAAGTGGGCATCACCCACCAAAAGGTAGGGGTGAAGGAGGTGAAGAGGCTGCCCAAGCCAACCTACACAGCTCACACCACGCCCGTATGGTGGTAGCCATGCCAGGGAAAGCAAAATACAGGGAGAGATGCCTCCAGCCAGCCCAGACCCAGTTGCACCTGGGTGGGATGGAGACGCAGGGTGCTGCGGGGTCGGCAGCCACCGGCCCCCGCTCCTCTCTGCCTCTGGGCAGGTGCCCCTGTGGCAGGGCCAGGGGAACCACGGGGCAGCAGGCACAGCTCTGCGCTCGCCCAAGCCTGTGACTTGTATCTGCTGGGAAGGCACTGCCATCCTCCAAGGAGCCCATGGGGACACTCCTGGCATAAACGGTCCCTGAATACAAGCAGACCTGGCCCCTGGGGCTGAAGGGTGGGGAAAGGCCAGTATTCAGCTCTGGTTTTTTTCAATATTGGTGAAATCACCCCAAAGCAAGAGATCCATCGGAGTCCGCACAGCAGCTGCCACCTCAGTACCCGTTCGTGGATGGCAACAGGGACCCGGCAGGTTTTTGCCAGGCGGATTGAAGAAGCAGGAGGAACTGACTCATCACAGAAATGTCACACCGATAGAAATGTCCACAGGAAAACACCGTGGGAAATCCACACGCAGTGGGAAAATGACATTGCTGCTGGCGACGGTATGCCCGCAGACTCTCCCACCTCCATTCACCTTACCCCCACGCTGGCCAAGCTGGAAGAGGTGACCGCTATTGCTAGCGACCAGGGTAACATTGAAGTAAGGAAGGACAAAAGAACAGGGAGTCTCTCCAACTGAGAAGAGAGATGCTAAACTGAGTGGCTTCGTCTGTGGATGCTACATTATGCATACAGGGACACGGCTAACCCAGAAGGTAAATCAGGCAATTTGAGCGAGCCGTTTGAATAAACACCAAACAAAGGGAAACTCAATTAAATTTTAAAGGCAACACATTTTCAAATAGCAGGACTAAGCAGCATTTAAAGGTGATGATCACTGCCAAATTATTTTGAGAAAACAGGAGGCTATTTGGCTTATCTGTTTGAACGTGCCAACAATTAATTTAGTAATCAGCATGTTCTAAAGGGACAATCTGAGTGTGACAAGGAGGGATGGGCCCTCATTCAGTGTAAATTCACGCCGGCTTGCTGAGTCGCAGCCAGCCCCGTGCTAGCAGAGGGTTTGGCTCAAGCCCCCCTGGGGGGACATGCTGGCGGAGGTGACTTCTCTTACATAAGGACAGTGATGCGCTTCACGCACATGCAGATGGTGATGCTTCTCATACCACCCACAGCACAGATGGACTGTCAGTCATCACATTGAAAGTCATTCCAAGAGTGTGCCTACCCCAAGTCCAGCAGGGAAAAATTAAGTGCTCTTTTATCCACTAAACCTACCCTGCTTACACTGCACAGACACCAGAAGCAAAAATATTGTAGAAATAAGTCTGCTATTTATATAGCTCAGCAGATGAGATAGAGCAATAAAGATGCTGAACTCACCCTTTTGTTTAATATAAATTAAATGATGTTGTGCTTATAGAGTCCCTTTCACCCAGGGATCTCAGAGAGCAACAACCTCCTTGCTGTGCAGATGGACCAACTTCTGTCCTAAAGAGGTTAAAGGCTCAGGTCAGAGCCCTTGCCAGCCCACCTGCAGTAAATGTGGCTCCACCTCAGAGCCATCTACACCAACAGCCTGCAGTGTCTTAAAAGAAAGCATTTCCTAAGTGTCTTAATTTAATTTGGGTCCTGTGAGGTGCTGGTGTCTCAGGACAAGGCATCCAGACATCCCGGAGCGGTGGATGCACAGAGCCTTAGAGACAAAGACAAAAAGGTGGCCTGAAATGGAAGGGGGAAAAAAAAAAAATAATCGGTACACAGCTTTGAAAAAATATTCCTGTGGTACGTTTATCTTGAGTAACGTATTTACTTGTTAGAGACTGAGGTGATGAAGCCAAAAAAGGCACTTTGCATTATTTCTAACCAAAAACCTCCTAAGAAATGGTCTGGTTTCTCCTGCAAACATATTTCCTAAGCTGTCTTTTAAAGGGTTTGTTTTTCCTTTTTATTTTCCTTCTCTCCATAGTAGCTCTTGAAAGTCCCAAGTTATTGCTCTTAAGAACTGTTATTTCCTTAAGATAAAGATCTGTCCAAAAGAATCAGGGGAGGGGAGAGGAAGGAGACAGAAAAATCTCAATTTGAACTCTGCAAAACCAAATATTTTGATTAAATATCTCCAGCCACTTTCTGGAGGTGTAAAACCCGCACCGGGTGACCAGTCTGGATTGCAGGTAGCACATCACTGCCTGCCCCTACCACCCACAGGCAGCCTGTGAGAAAAAAGAAGCCACAAGCTGGAGAAATCCATAGGGCCAGTAAAAACAGTGCAAAAATTTTGCTAAGCAAAAGCTAGCTAGTAATAATTTATGGTAGGCATGGGTTTTTCTGGATGAGGTTTAAAAAGTTTAAAAGGTTTAAAAAAACCCCACACCTCTAGATGAGGTTTAAAAGTCACACAGAGGATGCTGATAGTTGCTTGGCAGGACACAGGCTATCTCAAAAGGACTATTAAAATATACATATAAAACAAGAGAAAAAATAGGATTTCATTATTATTTCCCAGTGTGTTAGATGCCTGAGAAGCTGGCGCACAAATGCTCTAGAAATTTTCTGACATGAGCTCCCGCAGGCGATCATGCCAAATGCCACCCGCCAGGCTGGTTGGAACAAGTCCCTCCCACCACTCCATAGTCCTGGAGAGGGTCTGACTCAGTGGCTTTTCAGCCTTCAATTTGCACTACTCTAACCTGCTCCTCAGGCAATACCTCCAGGGCAACTGGTCTTCCACTGTGTTGAGCAAGGGGTGGTCCGTTTAAGACAAGCACCATCCGTAAGTGTTGTGGTTTAACCTCAGCCGGCAACTAAGCACCAGACAGCTGCTCGCTCACTCCCCCCTGGTGGGATGGGGGAGAGAACGGGAAGGGTAAAAGTGAGAAAACTCATGGGTTGAGATAAAGACAGTTTAATAGGTAAAGCAAAAGCCACACACGCAAGCAAAGCAAAACAAGGAATTCATTCACTCCTTCCCACCGGCAGGCAGGTGTTCAGCCATCTCCAGGAAAGCAGGCCTCCATCACGCCTAACCGTTACTTGGGAAGACAAACGCCATCACTCTGAACGTCCCCCCCTTCCTCCTTCTTCCCCTCAGT
>NW_008795718.1:374070-380272 GCF_000699145.1 Aptenodytes forsteri | reverse complement strand
GTAACGGTTACTTGGGAAGACAAATGCCATCACTCCAAACGTCCCCCCCTTCCTCCTTCTTCCCCTCAGTCATACTGAGCATGACATCACATGGTATGGAATATCCCTTTGGCCAGTTTGGGTCAGCTGTCCTGGCTGTGCCCCCTCCCAGCTTCTTGTGCACCTCCAGCCTTCTCAGTCGGTAGAGCATGGGAAACTAAAGAGTCCTTGGCTAGTGTAAGCATTACCTAGCAACAACTAAAACATTGGTGTGTTATCAACATTGTTCTCACCCTAAATCCAAAACACAGCACTGTACCAGCTACTAGGAAGGAAATTAACTCCGTCCCTGCCGAAACCAGGACAGTAAGTCTCAACTCTCCACAGCCCCGGTGGCAGCATGTCCTTCGAGAAACACACCCAAGCCAGAGTGGAGTTGAGCCTCTTCAGAAATGTTTCTAGTCTTGGATATGGTTCTTGAGGGCGAGTTTGGGCTATAAGCAACGGAAAATAACAGTAGTGTGAATTGCTCTGGCTCTATTAAAGTCACTATCACACTTGAAAAGTCCCGTCCCGTAGGGAACTGTGTTACCATACAACCTGCAGCTCCTGCTCCAAGCCCTCATGCGTGCAAGCTGGTAAATGCTCCATTTGGTCCTTCTTCGTCCTCGTACGTGTCAGTAAGGAGCCCTCCCACAGCAGCTGGGTGCACCTTGCACTTTGGCTAATTAAAATGAGATGTGAAACTGCAGCCAGAGGAAATCCTCCTAGATGATCCACCTCCATAAGCACGGCCAAGCCCGGCAGCAGCGAGTTGGAGACCAGCTTGCTATTTGTATCGTGCGCTGCCCCCAGAGGGCTTTGGATTTAATCCCAGCTATTCCTCTTCTTCCAGGACAACGGGGCCAGGCAGCACCACAGAGCTTAATGTATTTGCTCTGGGAGCAAAAACAAATTATGCAATAGTGGAAGGTGCGAGTCTCTTGCACAACACAACTTGTCAAAAGGAGCCCCATAAGCTTGCCTGAGGAACAAGCTGTTTTGGAAATACAGCAACCCAGCTCCAGCCCCGCCTTGCTGCACGTGTTAGAGATGCAGCCCCAGCCCCTGTGCATGGAGAGCCTGCATTCGTTACAGGATTAAACTTTAAGCAATGCCAGGCAAGCATTCCTTCTGATCAATTAAGAAGTGGCATTGACATAAAAAAGTCTTGACACGTGAAGGCTGGAGGCTGTGCGAGAGGATATTCGTGTGAAGCATGGGAAACAAGCAGCCCGTGGGACAGGGGAGGACGGGGGGAGAAAAATGGAACGGGCCTGCAGACCACTGACGGCAAAGTTATTAAAAGGAAAGAAAATTCACTACGGGAAGATGCTAGCACTCCAGAGCAGTTCTTGAGGTAGTATAAGTCAGCATAATATTACTGTGCCTGACTTATGACAGCTACAGGCTGGGCCATGTACTCTCAGTGCTGCGTGCTCTGGCAGGGGAGGAATTCAGGTATAGCACTGAAGCTCCGGTATAGACATTCTTACACTGGGCATGTGTTGGAGGCAAATGGCAACATCACCGTCACAACTTCAGTGTTCAGGTATCTCAGAATTTGAAAAGAAAAAAATCCCTTAATTTTGTTTCCACCTCGTAAAGCACTCACAGCGCTGACGAGGAAGACAGAACCTGAATGCACATTTTTGGAAAGCACATTTGATTATCTTCTGGAAAAAGCGAGTCTCTGAATGCAAGAGACCGCTTCACGCTAGAGTTAAGAGCATGGAAACCCACATATATGATACTTCATTGCTCTGTAGCCAATTTTGTTGATTAGAATCATTAGGATATGAGAAGAAAATAGTTAATGTGCTGTAACCAATCTGCAAATGTTAGAAAATCTGCAATCATATAAACCCAATTTTAAGTGAAATGGGACGGTCTACAAATTATGGGCAAAGGATTGCTACCAAAGGCACTGAGAAAGGCAGGAAAGCAACACACAGGACAAAAGGTGGTTAGGGGAACACAGGCAGCTCACACACCCAAAGAAAATTACTTCTGAAAACTGATGCAAACGAACGCTGACCGAACGTCATCCTTCTGAAGGCTCATTTAATACCGACTTCGTAGAGTGCCAACATTACACCACCCTTGCAACAGCCAGCAGGACGGCCAGTGGCCACAGGGCTACCTGCAACTTGAACGGATGTGGGGATGCGAGGTTGCTGCAAAACCCTGCCGTGAGTGGGAGCTAATCAGCCAGTGAGGTCCTGGGGAGCTACAGGTCCCCGTGGCTTCCCTAAACAGCCTGCTCTCACATCTGTTACCTGTTTATGAAAGTTTTTCTCACCTCTGACATACGTGGCATGTGATGTGCGGCCACGTGGAGACTTTGGGGCACGGCTCAGACACTTACTTCACTTCAGCAAGAAGCCCATTTTGTCCTAAGAAAACAACAGCAGGAGTATTCACATGCCCCTTTAAAATATCAAGGCAAAAATTATTAGTTGTCAAGGCTACAATGGCAAAGCAAACACAAACTTTGGGATTGTTGTTCTGTTTTTTTTCCCCCCCCCTTTAAATCACAAACATGTTCGAAAACAAAGCGAGACATAATAAAAATGAATATACAGAAGTAGCAGTAGCCTGAAGGTCCAATGTTGTACTGCAGTGTCTCGCTCATTTTTCAACCCTCCTGCTTCTTGCCTGATTTGTACAGCAATGTTTTTCTCCCCCTCTCTCTAAAACTCGTATTATAATCCTGCCTTGAGATGCTCGTCTATCAGCCCGTCACTCAGAAAGCAAGCCATTTATCCTACTGTTCAAACATCCATCCAGACTTCGGGAGGACAGTGGGGACTAGGGAGGGAGCGGAGAAGAAAGCACTTTTCCTGTTGCTTTAACATTGGTTATAAACTATGGAGGATGCTGACTTCTATCAGTGAAACATCTCACGCTCCTGCCCCTTTTTTCTTCTTCCCCAAGGGCCTGTACTTTTGACACAGAGCTGTTTTTCAAAGACAGCATCATTTAGGATCTCTACCTAAAGGAGAACTGTGCAGGATCAGGTCTTAAGTAGGTAGTGTGTTACCCCAGCAATGAAGCCAGATTCTGATCTTGGGGAAAACGAGTGTAAGTCTAGAATAAGCTACTCCCCTGACCAGAGCAAGAGGTGTGAGTGTCATCAGCCCAGCCCCTGCCACGCGCTCTGTCCAGCCCAATGCGACGGCACCCAGGTACTTGCCCCCTGCCTGACTCTGCTTCCTCCCACCAACATCCAGGAAAACCTGTGCCCAGAAAGCTTCCTTTTGCGACCACCTGCCTATTACTTAGCAAAGCACGTACCTGTTAGCAGTTATTATCAACATATTATTCTGATCAAACACCAAAAAAATTATTTTCCTGAGCGGACTGCTCTAAGTGCAATCTCTTCCCCGTCACCGCTTCCAAACCATCCCCTTCCTTTCCCACAGACCTGTACATAACTCACAAAATGAAAACAGATCTTAAACCACAGTAAATTATTTTATCCACCCCATCCCTTCTATCTCCCATCTGCTACTCTAGCCTTTTGCTATTGGCGTGCAGTAAAATCTGATTTTAAACATGAAGCTGATACTGTAGTCTCATTCTCTTCAGCCAAAATATGAAAAATAAAAAGCTACCCATATACACATTTTATCACAGCAATAGATAAATCTATCACAATAACCATTTTGACAGATAATAAAAAGCAAAAAAATATTGAGGAGGTTTACAGCAGTTTAATGAAAGCTCTCGTACCAAATCTTGAACGCAGAGTTACAGTCAGAGTTATTGAAAAAAGTAACTTACAATGAAAAAGCTGATGAGAATTGCCCACCTAGCCATGGAATTAACTGCGGTTTAACGCTGTGCTTAAATACTCACCACACAAGAGAAACGAATTTAAATCACGACCAAGGTACACACAATTCACTTCCATTCTGTTTCAATTACATGTATTCAGCATGTAATTTAACCTCTGGAAGTTACTCTGAAGAACACAGAGGTGGCTGTTTTGGTTTTTTTTAAACACTCACTGGAAATAAATACCATTTAAAGAACACACATGGAGTGCAATAAAATGGACACTTAGGCACTGGTACAGTCTAGTCCTCTTCAGCCCTCTACAAACTACAAGACACAAAGTTTTAAACCACAGATGGAGTGGAGAGCAGGGCAGAGCTGTACAGGTAGCGCAACAGGTTATGTACTACACAAGAGCACATCTGCAAAAGGTCCCAGGAGATTTTTGTTGAAGATGCAGCGTATCCACACCAGGTATATTGTGAACGGCTTAATGTTTTCTGAGAAGGTGTGATTCTGATGGGACAATATATAAGGCATGTAAGTGTTTTCCCCTTGCTCTTGTATCCATACTTCATATTTCACCTCTCTGACCTTGAGATACTTCAGGTTCCAGGGGATCTGCCAGGACACGGCAAGTTTAGCTTCGCTCGTGCCCTGGACAGACGCTTGACACTTGGCATCCCTCACTTTGCCAGGGTAGAGGCTACCAGACCACTTCTGTTTCTTGGGTCCAGGCTTAGACTTCACAGTCTGCCTGATGACATGGATGAGAGAAGGGATGTTCACCTTCGTGTCCTGGTAGGCACGGAACAGCCACGCCCCCAGCCACTCGGGGTTGCGGCAGCAGAGGTGCCGTGGCACCTCTGTGCTCTTAATGATGCGCTCTTGCTCAGCTTTGTCCAGATGAGCAATCCCGCCCTGATCCCAAGGTCTGTCCGGGTAGGTAACGGTGTCTTCCCTGTCGGTGTTTTGCCAGGCAATGTACTGCAGGTCCATGCCAGGAAGGGTTGCCAGGGTTTTGTAAGGGGTATAGTGTTCAGGGTTGATAGCATAAGGAAAGAGCTCCACCACCGTGGCACCTCTTGGCAGGAAGAGAGACATGACTAATTGGGCCCCATGCATGCTGACCAGCATGGACGCATTGCTGATCAACCGGACGATGTCAGAAAATGAATGCTCCTCCAGAGAGACGGTAATGGTTTTCATCTGAAACTCCTGAGCAAGAGCCAGGATTAGTTCTGCCTCATTTAGGATAAGTCTGTTGATTGTTCGACTGAACACTACGATGTACTCCTCACTGGAGCTTTCCTCCAAGCTGATGTTCAGCTTCTGCATCATGAATTTGGTGAACTGCCTGATCTCATTACCGGAAACCAAGATGTTAGCCTTCGGCCCTTGTGGCTGGACAAATCCATACTGGTACCAGGTGGTGATTTTGGACAGTCCCACATACGATTTGGTAAAGCAGAGGAGCCTGCCCAGGGTTTTAAGCTGCTCCCTGAGGAGCGGCTGCTTGTTACTCAGTAACTTGTAGAGGTCAAAGTGAACACCTTCACTCCACCCTTCCATGAAGAAAAGCCGTGCCTCCAGATCTAAATCAGAGAACTGCTGCATGGTGTAATAAATGGGGAGGAGGTCGTCATGAAAGACGTGCATCAGGTTGTCTGGGTTGAACCTGTTAGCGATCAGTGCCACATCAGGCACAAAGACCGGCTTTGGCATAAATTTTAGCGCAGCAGCTGGCAGCTCCACAAAGTTGAAGTACTGGGTGTTGTGATCTTCCACCGAGGAGAGGTCAAGCAGAGCCGGCTGGAACCTCCGGGAGCCCAGGTTAGGTAGCATGACCGAGGAGTTGCTGTGAAAGTAGACAAACTCCTCAGCCTCGGTCGAGTAGCAGAGGGACTCAAAGCGGCAGATGCGATCGGTGTGCATCCTGCCGGTGCACACCATCCTGGTACCGTCCTCCACCAGTGCCTGGAGAGCTGCATGGTAGTCAATCTGAACCTGAGAGAGTTCCTGAGACTGACGCGTGAGGACCAACTCCTCTTCGACCATGAAGACATGCTCTCGCAGTTTGATGTACTTCCACAGCACAGCAGTGAGGACAGACACAAGCAGGGCATTAAACACAGCTGCTATGTTCATTCTGTAGTTAGATCCTAGCAAGATGACAGGTGGGGAATGCAATGGAGAGGGAACACATCGTTAACACTCCTTGACATGGTGAGGGCAAAGACCTGTGGAAAATAAAACAAGAAAGGAACCATTTAAACATCAGGTTTACAGCTCCACCACAAATCATATTTTATGGGCCACCCAAGAGAGTTTAGGCTTTTTTCAGCATTTTTTCCGCCTTCCAGGGAATGAGGGAAAAGAAGAAAAGAGCGCCAAAGCACAACCC
>NW_008795718.1:353237-373863 GCF_000699145.1 Aptenodytes forsteri | reverse complement strand
AAAAAAAAAAAAAAAAAAAAAAAAAAAAAAAAGGGCAAACAGAACTGGGAGCTGTTCTACAGGAAGGCTTCCTCTCTCATTTTCATTTCCACCCTTTTGGAGAAGAAAAAGTAAGAGAGTTTGAGGATGAGCTCTATGAAGCTTTGTCAGAAAAAATGGTATGTTCCCCGGGACTTTGGCTCACTCTGCTTTTTGCAGACCAGTCCAACAGCGAGAGAAAAGACAGTGCTACAATCACTGAGCCACTCGCACAGGGCTTGGGAGGCCTAGCTCCTTCTCTTGATCTGCCATAGGCCTTTTGCATGTCTGCAAGTACCCAACTCTGCCTCTCGCCTTTACTGTGCAGATAATAATAGTACAAGTATTGCCAAGTATAGATTTTGCTACACTCCATTCCAATATGAAATGTGACCCAGTGAACATAACATTCTATTTAATTTTATTGGGGGGGTGGGGGCAGGACTTGCAGGTCTACAGGCTGCCTTGTGTCCCAAGTCACTCAGTCATTTCTTCGGCTGCAATCTGGGACCAAAGGCTAGGAGCTGCCATCATCTTCCAAAAGAAACACGGGCATGGGAGAGAAAAGAGCTCCGCTTTTGTTGCAGCAATCAAACCTTCATTTAGTGAGAGTCTGACTTGTACCAGCAGAACCAAGCCTTATACAAATGGGAAGGTAATACATTTGAAGTGTTTCTAGTGTTGGTGTTTCCCCATTCCAACCTGAGAACCTCTTCTGTGCTGCTCCAAGGCCTCCCTGTTTCTTTTTCTGTTATGGGAGAGATCCTGCTGCTGTTTTCCTTCTATGTAGAAACACTACTGGCTTATATCAGAGTATTGATTACATTTTCAACTGTGAACTTCAGTTGAGATATTGATTCACCTACAGTATTTACAGGCTCCAATTTTCATTATGCATCAAGGTTCACTGCTAGTCAGGCTGTAAATAATTGCAGCCATGACTCCTGGGGAATATAGGAAGGGAAATTTCTGATTGGTATATACCTGATTAGACTGTTTCTAACTCCAGTTTTTAAAGGTAGCAATTTAAACTCCCTTTGATGCAAGTTTGGAGGGAGGGGAAAAAAAAGCAATGTCTCAAGCACATGCTCTGACATCCCAAGCAATAGTCCCTTAGCGTTTTAACCCAGAGATGCTTGTTTTTATATGCCAGAGTAGAGGAAGACAGCAAGGCATATTTAGGACCAATGCGAACACCTTCTCTACTGTCAAGGGAGTTCTGAAAAAAGATATTGCAGCCTGAGAGCTTGATCCTGCAGTCTGGTTCATGCAGCTTGGAACTGACTGGAGAATCATTAATGGAATTCAGTGAAGTTAGAAGGGATCCCTACAGCCTGTGAGATCCCAACAGTCTGCAGGATCCCTGTCTTAGGAAGAACTGAAGGTACGTGGGAGACTGAATAATGCCAAAGAAACGAGTGCTAGCCGTAAGCCACACAGATTCAAGAGGTGGTCTCTGGGGATCTGAGCAACAAATTCATTTCAATTTCAGAGCAGCTCTAGCTACTCAAATGAAACAGAAATGAAGTCCACCTCCTTTGGCAAGTGGTCTGAAAAACTGCCTCATTTAGCAACTCCCTAAAAGCGAGCAGCAAATTAAAAAGGTGTTGTTTTGATTTCAAACATGGAAAAGAAAATGGGAAGGGACCCAGAGTGGTCATCTAATTACCAGGGCAGGATCAGCTCTCCCTAAACCACTCCCAAAAGATGCTTATCTACCTCATTCTTAATACTCATTCATCTCTTCAGCCACTCTCTAGCAATAAAGGCATGAAGGACTGTGATAAACTCTTTCCTAACACTCAGCCTTTGTTTCCACCACAGCAATTTAAGCCTGGTCTTGTCCCAGGTGCCACAGATATCCTGCACAGACGAATGACAGCTGTCCCATCACCTCTCAATCTTTCCTTCTCTATAACAGGGGATGACTGCTGCTCCTGATGGCTTTACAACTCTCAACCATGGCTGTTCCATGGACAGCCTTGAATGGAAACCTACTGGGGACAGCAGTACATCACTCGGTTAGGCTCTGCTAATTCCTGAAAACTGGTTTGATTGCAAATAAATTTTTGATGGGGACAGATCTTAAGTTATTTTGTTGGTACCAGACTACCAAAGCTTCATTTTACTACTTCACTATCTTTGAAAGACATCTAATGATATGATCCAACTCTCCACATAGCCTCTCCACTACAGACCTCTCATCTTGTGAGCACAGCTTTAAATGACTCCAGCAGCATCACCAAGGAAAGGACTGAGCCCAAGCAGCCACATGCAAAGCCTGCTAGTCAGTACGTGAAGGAGACCTTTAACAATCAAGTCCTCTGCCACAAGCACACATTTCAAATGAAGGCCAGTCTGCGGGCATTGTGAAAGCTAATTACTGCAGGTCAGAAGAACAAAGTACCTACAAGTTCAACGGAGTCAACGCAAGTTGCAAGAACTTGTCAGAGGGGGAAAACCACATGGCCTCTATTATTCCAGTATGGCAGGGAGAGCATGTATGTGTGGGTGTTTCAAAGGCATCAGAAGCCAGCAGTCCATAAAAACACCACCGATACCACCTGCATTTCACAGGCATCTCAGTGATGGACAGCTCCGTTGACCATTACAAACCCCTTGAGCCAAACAGGCCTCCTTGGAAACAGCCTGTTCTAATGTTTCACCCCAACTGATTTGTTCTCTCTCCTCCAGCCGCAAGGGAAGGGCATAAGAAGCACTTCAGAGATACAGCCTGATGGATGTGGCCAATGTTTGGAGGTTAGCAATTTTCATTTCAGACTCTGCTACAGCAATACCCACTAAATGGCTACAAATGAACAACTCAGCTTTTTAATAAAAATCACCTGCAAGGCCCTCCTCCATCTCTTCCCTCACTGCAGCTCTTTCACTTCCCTGCACTTAGCTGAAGTGAGTGTATGTGCTTTAGCCAACCAGGTGTCAGGAATGAATGTTAAAAGCTAGCAATGCTGAAGGAATCCATCTTCATTCCCGTTCCTCATTGCCAGTTCGTAAATTCTGGTTCATGCTGCTTGGCTGAAAGCTGCTTTTGATGGAAGTGAACAAGGGGATATCGACAGGAAGGGGTGTCACAGGCAGAACTGAAAGGAGAATTTCACAGGTACTCAGGGAACAGTCTTGATTCTTTGCCTGTTTCCCCACATTTTATCATCCACCTTTTGCTTTCGGTGAACACAGACCTTAGAGAACTAAAATCTTTGGTTCTTCAGGGAGTGACAGAACATAAATAGTAACAAACCATCCCACTATTTGCTTTTACATACCCAGGAGAGGCTGCACCAAGGGGGTAAAGGCAAGCAATCACTCTCTATGTCCCCTGGCTCCTCAGTCCCCCAAGCTGAGATCAGTCATTAAGTGTTGTCAGCAGCAGTAGTCCTGGGATGGGAAACTTTCCCAGGAGGCAGCAGGTAACTCTGAAATAGGTGAAAGCATTTAATCTTCCACCTGAAGAGAGCTACTTCACAATAAAAGAAACTTTCATCACTAAATCTCCCTCACAAAATGGGTCTAGAGCTGCCATTCCCCTCCCACGGTGTCATCGGAGAACATCTTAAGAACTGAAAAGCACTTGCAGAAGTGGCAGGCCAGACACACTGCTACTTTCCTTAAAAGCAGAGTCCTCTGTGCTGTTTCTTTCCACATATAGGTTAGCATCTAGGCCATTCACACCCCCAGTTGCCCACAGACTATCTCCTTCCCATCCCTACCACACTCATCCACCCTCTCACTTCCCAGTCACACTGGGATAACCACAGCTTTGCTCCACGTGAGCAATGTGTCCCAGTTACCAAGGAAATCGCATGGACTGACATTTTTTTACTCTCTGCTTTGAAATGCTAAAGCACCATCCTTCAGCAACAGAAGACACGACAGCTGATAGACTAGAGCCTAGCCAGAAGGGACATGCACGTAAAAGCAGCACAGAGCTTCTCGCTGGCAGAGAGCAAAGATGCCCCATGGGAGGGGACGGGACATGCCCTTGAGGACTCCTGACAGGAGCGGGCTGCAGGGGAGGAGTGGGATTGAGAGAGGGAGACATAAGGGGCAGATTTCCCTGGCAGCAATGCTGACAGGGAAGCAGGGCAGCTGACTTGCAGCACCCCACGGTCAAAGATGCGGAGCTCAACAAACACACCGGCATAGGGGCAGCTCAAGACTTTGCAAGGGAAATAAGAGCGTTTCCTGAGGTTTGCAGCTTGGCCACAATGGATGCCACTCCAGAGGCTAAGACCCTGTGGGAGGCACTCTATTTTTGGTCAGCTTATCTTTTCTCTTTTTCCAAAAGAGATCAAGGCATGAAGAGCCTACCCCATTCTCTTCCTCAATTCTCACTAACTTAGCAAAAGGGTCACAGCTTCATCCCCTCAGCCCAGCTACTGCTGCTCTAACTAGCACTGATTACTGGTAAGCAGGTAAAGACTTCAGGAGCATGCGCCTGGTGTGTTCAGCAAGCACCTCTGGCAGAGACCTCGAGCATCTTGCAGGCCCATAATACTCTATTGGAAGTTTGGACACAGTAACACCTTCTGCCTGTTAGCTGCTGGTCATCTGATGTTATAAACATCCTTAGGAAGTGGGAAAGCAACAGGAAGCATAGATGGGGAAGCTGTTCTTCATCTCTTGTTAACATGCAGAAGAGATCAGAGTGGGTGGGATGGGAGAGATAAATTTCTACTAATAGGCAGTTGGCATAAAGGAGTGTTTTGATTCATTTAAGAAATGAGTTCTGTTGTTCTTTTTTTAATTATGAAGCTAGGGTAGGATGAATCACTACTTTAAAGCTATTAATATGATGGACACTGTTTTAAATCTCTTCTCCATTTTAAAAATCATAATCTAGGTAACAAATTGGGAGAAAAGCTACAAAGTCCGCACAACGAAAAAAAAACCACAAACATGCACTACTAAGAACTCCAGAGGAACAAACCAAGAGCTTGATTAGGGAGAACAAGGGTCACCGGGGTGAACAGCACATCTAAAGGGGGACCACCTAGTCCTGCAGGTATTAACAAAATGAGAAGTGCTGTTTTTTGTCTACTAAGGCCTTGCCAAGCTTTTGTTACCAACTGCCCAAGCGCTTTCCAAGCCAATGCTCAGTTTTCCAGAACTACAGCAGGCCAGAAAAAAAGGTCACAAAATGGAAAAAAGCATGAAGGACACGTTTCCAGAAAGCATCACTACTCTGTGCACAGAGAGAATTGCTTCTACATGGAGGTCAACTTGGGTTTAGCCCAGCTGACCAGCTCCCCACAGAGCTCGCCAGTCGTGGCAGTGGTGTCCAGGCAGAACTGTCTCCGCAGTTCCCAGAAATGCAGCACAACTGGAACTGGACTGGGGCTGCTTCTGCCACAGGACAGGGAAGGAGTCAGGGCAGAGCCGCTTGGGTGGGAAGTGGGCAGGGGACCCTGAGCCGCCTTCTTGTTATGGCAACGCAGTGGCAGGGGTGGGAGCAGATATTCCCTCCTCGAGGACATTTTCCCCATTAGCGCTCCTTACCCCCGGATCTGTCTCTTGCTAGGCTGGCTTTCCAGGACCAGCACAGGCAAAGTAAAGCATGCAAACATGGCATTTCACACTCCCCCTGCAAAATGTCTTCTGTTCTTTCTCCCATCCCTGATGCAAGAGGCTTAGCTAAGGATACAGTATATGTAATACATGCAGTTTTAAATACCTACTTCATTCACGCTCAAAGCAGAAGTTGCTAGAAGGCAACTTTCCTGATTGGAAGGAGGGGGAGTTAGGATTCGGCAGCCAAGAACTGGCTTTTATTCTCATCTCTGTCACAGATTCCCACAGAACTACAAGCAAGTCAATCCCCACAGCCCAAAAGGCTGTTACCATCTTATTCACTATATTTGTTTAATGAGATACATATATCTTTCACAGTACATATCACATTAAAGAAAGGATTGTACACTGAATGATTGCTATACTGGAACATTTTCTTTGTAAAAAGCAGCCAAGTGTAGAAGTGCTGACTTTTTAAACAGGAAAAGAGCAGATTCTCGAAGGGAGCAAACCCAGTAGTTAAAGCTACAAATATCATTAACGAAGCCTGATACAAAAAGGGGATATGAAAAATAAGAATACCTTAACTCTGCAGCTTCAAGTGGAATTTTAAATATAGAACTTTATTCAGAAAAAATAAAATAAAAATGTAACAATATTTTTTCAAAAAAACAACTGTCTCACAAAACCTTTAGGTATCTATAGACAGTTGTAATCAAAATTAGGTTTATCTTCAGTTTTTTATGGTTTAGCATAAGTCAAGAATAGAAAGCAAAACTGTAAATCTTTCCATACAAGACTGCAACCAAGGAGACTGAGGCTCTGTGCAACAGTCCCTACTGCAAACATACCTTCAATATGAACAGGAGAATATTGGTGGCTACTGGACACCTTCCAGTTGTGCTTATGGATAGAAAAATCTAAGTTTTCTTCCATTTAATTTCAGAGTCTGTGAGAGCTGGGACAGGAAGAGATCCAGCCTGACTTTCATGTTGACTAGCAGCCATTGATTTAATATTTGTTGATACTGCTGTCTTGATCTACAAAAGAACAGGTAAAAAAAAAATTCCAACACTAAGCAGTCAATGCATATAAGCAAACCACAAAACTGAGCTAAAAGTATGAAACTAAAAAGAATACTTCTTGGGCTTTTAAGGTCCACATTTCCAAGATCTCTTTTCCATCCAGAATGACATGGAGTATGAAATCCTTTCCCCAAACAAAAACTAACCCTGATCTCCAGAAAATTCTCCTAAATAACATGCATTTCTGATAAATATAAACAAGCTTGAGGTGGGAGATGCAAGAAAAATGAGCTGAAAAAGAAAAAAAAGTATTTCCCTCAGCCCTCAAATCTTCACCTTCTGACAGTCCCAAGCCTAAAGATGAAAACTCAAGGTACTCAAAATAACCATGGCTAGACAGTGGGGGAAGCTTAACAGAGTTCATTCCAGCCAATCTTTGTTCACCCGAGTATCCCATTGAAACCTATCAGGTTATATTGGCATTAACAGCACTGTCATATGAGTAAAAAACCTCTCCTTTTGCCTGGTCTCTTGCTGTTAGTCAGTAAGCACGATACCTTTGTCAGAAACAAAAACATGTCAGAGAGCAGCAGGTTTATTTTATTTCAGTGGTCTACCTAAAGCAAAGACGGAGTGCGGGTGGCTGAACAGAAAACTTACTAATGCTGCAAAAGCGAATTTAAAAGAATATGATGCGAAATCCTAAAGTACTGAACAAGATGAGCTTCAGCCACTCTAACTATGCCTTTGGGCTTTAGCTGCCATTTGTTATTCTCTGTATTTTATCTATTCTTTCTTTCTTTCTTCTCCAATGGGAAGAGTACCTGTGTTATTTGGACACTGGGACTGGTGCTTAGCAGCATTTACAGCCTGAGCTCTCCCCACTTCCCATCAGCACGGTGCCTGAGACGGCTCCCGTGTGCTGCAAATTCTAAGCAGAAGCTGAAATTGTTTGGAGCACAGCGCAGCCAATAAGAACAGTGAAAATCCCTCCTTGGTTACCACAAGCTCTACATTAGCATGTTTTTAGGGGAGGGTAAAAAAAAAAAGTAATCCCAAAGCAGCACCTGTCCAGTAAGAAATACATTTCTGAAAACCTACAGAATTTAGTCCAGATCAAAGATGTTTTCCCCACAAGACTTCTGTTTAAAAATGATAAAGCAAACCACCGGTCAAACAAAGAGGGACTACAAAGACCTGAGATTACAAATGAACTACTGACCTCCTTCCCACACATGCACATGTAGAGGAGAGATTCAGTGTGAAGTTGCAGGGGGGAGCAAGGAGACAGCATCAAAAAACATTCCACCCCCCCCCCCCCCCCCCCCCGAAGTACAGCGCAGACAGGAGCGCCAACAAAACTGAATTCAGAGCCATATGTGATCAGCACAGCAAACAGAGCACAGTTACAATTACACCCAGCAAAGAAACACAGTAATTCAGAGCATCTGCAACCTTTTTAATCTTGGAAGTACTATCACTGATAGATTAGTGTTTCAGGACATGCACGCATACCTGGTGTTGCTAAATAAAAGGAAATGCTATCCAGTGCCTCTCTTTCACAGGAGAAAGAAAAAAGAAGACCAGTGCCTCTCTTTCACAGGAGAAAGAAAAGTGTACCTTAAAGCTACACTTCGCAGAGGAACGAACACTCTCCAGTCCTCTTCTTTCCCCACCACCATAAAGAAAAAGAAAAAATCGTATCTAACAGCTCTAAGCACAGTAACCCGTGCACCATCTGCAGACTGAACTACCGTTCTCCCCCAGGTCTGAGCATGCTCTGTCTGTCAGCAGTGTCCTACTGCTCCAGCTGGCTCACCTCAATTTGTTAGCCTCCCAGAGGTCAGCCTTGCATGCAGGATGATTTGCTGCAGTATTCCTGCAAATCCCCAAAGGGCGGCCACACTGAAACAAACACCAACGTGCTGTTTCACAAAGCTGAGCATGTCTTGGGAGACAGACTGCAAACTGGTTTGGGGGGGATGCATTTTAGAAATCCTGCTTTTAGATATTATTAATGCCACTACTATTCCAAACACTTCACGCAAAAGGACAAAACAATAGGAGAGAAAGGAAAAAAATGCCCCTTGCTAGAGGATGTGAAAGCCATTCGGCGTACTTTCTAGCAATTCCCTCAGCATCAGGGAAGCGATTTCCCAGCTGTGATGGTCAGCAAATGGCTTAGTATTGAACAAGGCTGTGAGTGCCCTCCTTCAGAGATCCAGGGAACCGTATTTTCGAAATGAAGTTATCTTTTATGGTGGAAACAGTAATTCTTAAATACAAAGGCATAAAAACGAGCCAGGGCTTATAAGAGAGTATCTCACTGTGTGCAAGCTGAAGGTCATGAAGGTGAAAGCAGCTTACACCAATCTTCTCAGCAGAGCTTGAACCTGTGGGAACTGAGCAGTTTCTTGAAAATGGCAAACTAGGCAGTACTGACTGGGAACATTTCAAGTCCTAACCCAGCAACTGGATCTACATGCGGGATCAGAAGAGCGGGCCGGTTCTGGCCACAGCACTCACCAAAAGGCTCATGGCAGGAAGTCACACCACCAAACACAGTTATTAGGAGTGAGATCCCAGCCCTGTAGGGACATACTTGCAGATAGATCACATGGAAACATATGAGGCTTGCTGCAAATGTCTTGCCCATGTATTTGCAGGATCCATCTTGTTGATTATCTGGGAGGCTTTTTCCCTTTAAGTGAGACCTAACAGGTAAACTAAGAATGATGAAAAAGAGGAAAAGTTCTTTAACACCCACGTGTACACACATGTCTATACATATACTCTCAGATGAAGAGCAACCATTTTACATAAGGAAAGAGAGAAAAGCATCCCTAGGTTTTTGCTCATGACAGGAATGATCTTCACTGCCAAAATGAAGAAGCTCAAATGGCTCTGCATTAAAAATGCAATTAAGTAAAATATGGGGTATTCAAAACTCTCAACTAGGACAGTCAGGCAGCTACAAGGGGTTAGCATGTTACCTAAACTCTCACTCTAAATATGCATCACAGACAAGATGGCATCTCCAGCTTCTTACCCTCCCCAAAACATGCTAGAAGTGATCTGAGGGAGGGGATAAATGGATTTACAGCATCTGTGGTGGTTCACTGCACTATGGAGTCACACTGCCTGGACTGGTTACCGTTGACCAAGTCTGCAATCACTCTGTCCACGAACACCCCCTGCTTACTGTGGAACCCCAGCCCCGAGAAACCTTCTGTTTCCATTCAAGAAGGCAAAGCAGACCTGCCAAATTAATCTGCGGTAGGTGACAGGCTGAAGCATTTGCAGGGCAGTGAGGGGCGACACACTTTGAATCACAGTAGCAATAGCGCACAATATTAAGTACTGAAATATCCTGCAACTTTTGGGGTGGGGATCCACCAGCGTTTCAAGTTATTACAGGTGATGGGTCTCTCATTCACCATCAAGTACCTGACCTTACTGAAGCCAGGACTCTCCCCTGGGGAAGGCCACTGCATGGAGACAACCTGCAATCTAGGATGGCACTTGGGTATCTCCTCCTCCCTCCCAGGACACTGATCCACTCCCTCAAAACAAGCATGTCCCTCATTCAGCTTCTCCTGCCTGCTGTGGCAGGGGCAGTGTTTTCTCCAATATAAGATGAAAACAGGGCAGTCCTGAGGCGAGAGATCTGGCAGATCTTGGAGGCACAAAGCAGCCCCAGGAAGATGACGACTTGTCCCGGGCAGGACTCAAGACCACTAGTAGCCTGAATACAGCCACCATCAGAGCTTAGAAATGTGGGCGTCATTCAGCATCACACATGCTTGGAAACACAGTAATACCACGGAATTTATAATCTTGCGTTTCTGACTGCCAGTTAAAAACCTAATACAGAAGAAAAATAAGCTGAAAGAAACAAAGAATAAACCCCAATAACATTGTGCAAAATTGACCAAAGATTCTTGACAAAGCTAGACCTTCAAAAATGAGCCTGCCAACATGATGAATAAACACAACCATTGCATCTACTGAACTAGGGCATCACAGAAGTAAAACAGACATTTTCTCATCTCCTGCTCTGGAGTGCCGCTTTTACACCTCTGCCTTCTTGGTACAGAACAAGCAAAATGGTTCTGGCCCACCTGGAAACATTAAAAACCACTAGGATTGACAGGACAAGGTGCCATCTACTTCAATACCCTCCTTTCCAGGCCTGTGCCACCTCTTCCCACCAACTCAAGGTGGACTTTGAGCCTATGGACAGCATGAGCCTATGCCTGTCCTGAGAGGATCCCAAAGGGACACTGGTCGGTCACAGCAGCTTGGGGACAAAAAAAAGAAAAAAAAAGAGAGGGTGGACTTTGAGCCTATGGACAGCATGAGCCTATGCCTGTCCTGAGAGGATCCCAAAGGGACACTGGTCGGTCACAGCAGCTTGGGGACAAAAAAAAGAAAAAAAAGAGAGGAAAAAAAGAGAGAGAGGAGAGAGAGGGGGGAGAGGAGAGAAAAAAGAAAAAAGAGATAAAAGGAAAGGGGGAAAAAGGGAAAAAAAAGGAAAAAATAGCAAATAGAAGCAATCCCCTCTTTGGCAGGCCCACCCAGTATCCCCAGCCTGTCCTGTCGGGACTAAGGATATCCAGAGTCACCCTTCACTTTTTAACTCATCTCATTGCCCTCTGACCCCTGTGAATGCAAAGGTGCTGTCTTGAACAAGCCAGATGTTTTTCCTCTGACTTTTGAAAGTTGAGGAGTGGAGTTAGATTTGCAGCTGACTTCACCTGAGAAAACACATCTTGACTTTGTGTTTTCCACACTTTGGAAAGCTCCACTGCATGACCTAGCTTCCACTGATGCTAACAGGAGCCTTTCCACTGACTCCACAGACCTTCACCTCTGGTTAGGGACTTTATCAGTGGGACCCCAATAACCCAGAGATACCATGCTGGGCTCCTTATCTTAGTCAAATTTTGATTTTAATGGAGGAGAAAGTACAACATTTACAGACTGGGCTTCTATTTATGAATAAGCTTCTCCTCTACCCCTGGAATGAGGTATATGCATAGATTTCACGGGTACCATTTATCACATCACATGGAGATGGATAGTTTAATCCCAGTCCTGAAGAGGGTCCTATTGTCAATCTGCCACACCACAAAGTAACTGAACAAAACTACATCATTAAAGGGGAGAAAAAAACATAATCAAATAAACCCAAAAACTCCGAAATAACAACTATTACTACTGCACCATAAGGCACTAAGTATGGCAGCCCCAAGCTCTTCTCAAATAGTTGGCACCACCAGCCTACTGCAAGTTGGTGAGGTTTGAATAGGTTGTCTTGGCTCAGAACTAAGAGTTTGATAAATATTTAATACCCCTCATAAAGTTGCAGCCTCCAAAAACAGCGCCACAAAAGAAAAACAGTTAACATTTTTGGAACTCCTAAAAAGCAGTACAGCACAAACAATACTCACCAAGCTAGCAAAGAAGTCTGAATAGACCCCTCTTGGTTTAGGACTGACAAAAAGCAGGTAAATCATTATTTACTGAATCTTTGCCTTGCACGTATAAGTTGCAGGGGTGCCTGTGTCACTCCGAGTTACAGCATTTATTATTTATAGTCCTAGAAGTACGCTCTATAAGAAATTGTTCTTCCTGCAGCGCTTTTCAACCAAAAGTGCACCTCAGTTTGAGACCACAAAAAAATTTCATGCCTGAACTGACAAAAAAAAAGTCCTTGTATTGATAAATACACAAGGAGACAAAGGAAGCATTGGGTTTCTGGACACCAAGATTGGGAGTTGACACAGAGAGGATGGCATTTTGATTCTGCAGAAGCTAACATTAAAACTGATGTCAAAAGGACCAGGATTTCAGCCAAATATTGAAAATTGCTAAGCAAGAATATACTTTGACAGAGAAAAAGGTATTTTTTGAAGAGTATCTCAATGGCCAAACCCCACCTTTGCTCAACTGCTTCAAGCATGATATACTCCCAGGCTTAAGAGACGTAAGATGCAAGTTTTACATAAATACTAGGTTTACAAAGGTGTAAATATGATCCAACACATTTCACACACACACTTAGGTTACATGTCTCTACATCAACCTGACAAATTCACAAATATTTATTCTCCTCCACAGATATATGCATATTTTATACATATAAAACATATACTTGTTATGGAAAAGCACACTAGCTATCTGAACTTGTCATATGCTAAACTATTCACTCTAACAATCCCTCCATCCCCATTAGGAACCACCCTATCAGCATTGCAGGAACATACTGGCCTGCTCCTGCAGCTATATGCAATGTGTGTTCAGATGAATGGCATGGGAGAGTCACCTGCTAGTTTCCAGGGCAGGAGATGGCTTCGGTAGCTGTTCTCACCCAAGCTAGGTGTCACTTATGCTCTTTCAGGTTCCCATTTTGTCGTCAGTAATGACTGGTCAGCAGGGTGACACAGATAAACCAATTCCCTCTCCTACAGCTATGCCAACTGCGTACCTGCAAATGTAATTAGTGCCAATGTGTCTGTAAAGGAAGCAGAAATAATTCATGCTCATAAGAGCAGCTTGGTAAGTAAGTGATGTTCACCTAGACTGACATGAGAAACCAAGGGTAAAACATCACCTGCGAGACCCCTGGGTATTGCTCATGGCCTCACCATGGTGCTTCCCACAGCCCCGCTACTTGTTAACTATTTTTGCCTAGGCGGCAGAAAAATCATCTGCCCTCTCTCGACAACACTTTAATACTAGGTCTTCATCACCACAACATCACCTGAAGAAACACATCTCCCATTTTACAGATGAGAAGATTGAAACTGTCAAAGTGATCTGGGTAGGGGACACCACACCAGCAGCCACAAATATGGTAGCAGCTTCCTGTGAAAAACCCATCAACAATCAAACCCTCTAGTGTACCCCAAGGTTGCATTCCTCTCCACAGGCTCCAGGGCTGAAGACAGGAGCCAGGGCCTCCAAGACCACAGATGACAGTTTAAACATAATAAAGGACAGGAAGGATTAAGTTAGCAGCTCTGTCACTGTTGCTCTGAAAGAGCTTGCTAGCGGGGCAGCAGAGCCTGACATGCTCTGCTCTCAGCACACCTTCCTCCCATCTTCTATCCCCATCCACACTTGCCATGCTGAGGGCCTTGGGGCCTCCTGCGTGCCTGGGAGACTCCCCGGCAGCCACAACTTAGCCTGTCAGCACGGACTTGTCCTGAGAAGGGTGGAGGAAAAGGAAGAGAGTCCCTTTTTCCTGTCTGTTGAGACAAACAGGGTAGTCATAACCAGCAAGTCTCATAGACATCTTAGGAAATTAAGATGCTAATACCACAGCAAAATACAGTTGTTGAAAGGAAAAACATCCTTGAATGTGAACACCATAGGGGCACCAAGGTATGTAAAAGAAGAGAAATAACAGAAATACAAAACTTGCATTTTAGGCTAAACAACAGAACTGTCAGGCACTTTGACAGATCTGTAGGGGTGAACAGCTAAAAAAGTGTGTGGAAGTATCCGAAGCACAGGGCTTAAGATGTCCAAGCATTTCACTGCCTTCACTGGATTATGCACCCATTTGCAAGTGGGCTGCAGTTGTTCCAGAACTGATGAGAACATCTCAGTTCACAAGCAGGATTACAGCAGGACTGTCCCCCGCAGCTGTCTTTGCCCTAAGCTTCCACTTTCTGGTATGTTCAAGGACTCTCTGCTTTCCTAAAAACCCTGGAGAACCAAAACCTACAAACCAAAGTCCTAGTACTTCATGGAAAGAACTGCACAAGGAGGCAGCAGCAGCATCTACAATCTTGATCAAAACAGCAGTTTCGATCCAAGCCAGAGCATGTGCTTCAATTAGCCAATCTCTGACAAATGCCCAGAGGTGCCTAGCACAGCAGCATGACAGGAACGTAGTTCAGAGCCAAGGTAAAGGAGAGGCTAAATCAAATCAGGGGAAATAAAAAGGTTTACTGCCATTTTGAGTTCCAAAATTGCAAATAGATTGTTTTACCTCCAACGCCCCCTTCAGCCACACCTGTACACCACAGCCTCGCATCTTAAAGGGATGCAGCCAGGATATAACCCAACCCTATTCATATGATAGTAGTGTAGTATTAACAACTGATAGGAGCACAGTATTACTGGATACGCCCCCCGCCCCCCCAGCTAGTGTAAGCACTTAGATTGATGCTAAGGGAGCACAAAACATCCATGTTCTGGGTTGGCAGCATATCCCAATATTATGGGATACTGGGATTAGCACCCAGGGGTGCCAATATTCATGTGAAAATTCAGAACAGAGTGTAAGGTCTCACACTGGAGCAGAAAAAAGGGTGTTTCCTGACAGCATAGGCCATAGGACTGAAAAACATCTGCTGGCCAATTTAAACACTTCCTTAAAATTGTTTTTTGATTAGTACTTAAATACCCTAGTCTGATTTTCCCTGTGGAAAAGAACAATTCTTACCTCGTCTCTCATCTGATTACAGTATCATCAGAGGGCCCAGCAGAGCAGTAGTAACACATGGCTGTGGGCCAGGCATTTACTCTTTCAAATGCTGCTCTGAGGGCTACCGCTGCTACTGACAGGGGGAAGAGAAGAAAGCAATATGAATCATCTTTCTCGGCTTCCATGTGAACCACTGCACGCAATAGGGGAAGTGTGATGAATACACTGAGTTACTTGTACAAAACCATTCCAACTCCTCCAGGTGTCATACGCATCAATTTACAGTTCAATAGCTACGAAGAACTTCTTCATGCCCTTGGCAGCCTGAAAATTCATGGAAGGACTATTGAATCTAGGCATATTTATCAAGGGCACAGCAGCAAGAGGAAGAGGTTCGAGCCTGATTTGAGTTTTTTTTATAAGACTTACTGTTCTATTTATTTGAATAGTAATTTAAAATAAGGTAGTTAATTTTTGCCCCATAAATCCCACCAATAAATCAATGTATCATTTACCTACAGCCCTCCTTCTCACCCCACCTTTACGGAGGTTACAACACCCCCATAGATAGCTGATATGACATTTAATACACATAAGGGGGTGACAGTTTCAGAGGAAAAGCAGAAAGTATCTGTTGGTAGGGGAACATCTGCAAACCTACTGACATAGTTGCTATTCACTGGTGGCCCTTTGACGGTGGGAGATTCCTTACCCAACCCTGCCGCAGCAGCTCATTTCTGATCCCTTCCTTCCCACTGGAAAGATCTGCTGCCTCTGTTGAGCCAAATGCCAAGTCAAGTATTTGGCAATGAGAATCTCTTCAAATAACTGAAGCGTAACTTGACTGTCACCGAGAGAAGAGCAACATCAGCCCGACAAACCAACTACTGTTTAAAACAGCTGCACTTAAAAGCATCTGTCCCTGTTCATTATGTACAGCTCTGGATCCATGTGCAGATATTTGCAAAGCCAGGAAGAGAGTGGTCTTTCAGCTATTTTACACAGTATTCCAAGACATCAAGGGCATTGCAGGCAGCACCCTACACCAAGATGTGCTTCGCTGCCTCTAGACTTCTGCTAGTATTGCTGCTGATGCAGCCATTCCCCACAGAAGCCATCTAGCTGTTATGAAAGCCCTGCAGCATTACCCAAGCACAGGGAGGGCTGGAGCAGGTCTGAACCCTCTCACTTGCAAAGAATTCCCAAGATGAGCCATAGTAAAAACATATGTACTGTCACACCGATCATCCTCAAAGAGGATGGTTCTTGTGACCCTGGAGAAAAGACAAGACTAAAATATACATATATATGAGCCATAGGCAGTAAGACCCATCCTGAGTCTGGAGGGGTCTGAGATGGAGGACATACATCATCCAAGGCAGAACCTTCCTGCCTTGGCTCATCCAACTCCACCCTCTCCATGGCAGAATGATGTGCTTATAGTCTGTCCTGGAGGTTGACAGGAACAGACTGCTGAGGTAGCCAACCCTTCTTCCCAGGCAAAGGGATTAAAGCTACAGCTACAAAAAAGCTCCTCCTGCAACTATGAAGACTCAAATCTGCACCTGTATTAATGCAGCAAGTATCTGAAAGGAGAAAGCACCTGAGTCAGAGGCTGAGGACTGACAAAAAAACAGCCATCTTGCCAAGTGACTTAAGGTTACACAAAATAACCACCATTTCTTTACCATCAAGGTGATGAAATATACTAAAATAAAAACTAAAATATACTAAAATAAAAACCCTTTTCTCTAATTTGCTTGAATATATTCAACGCTTAAAGACAAGCATGTACCTAAGAGCCCTGTGTTCCAATGGGACAAAGACATGCACATAAATTAAGCAAGGACTAGAGAACTTTTTGAATAATAACTTGACTTTGTGACCTCTGTGCTAAATATAGGAATATAATATGTATGTATGACTACTACAAAATTCATATAAAATATTACAAATAATGTTTAGACTACATATTGCTCTTAAGTTTCTATCTGCATTAAAAGATGATTAATCAGTGGCTTTATAAATTTAAATAAATTCACGTCAATAAGCTGCTAGCTTCTTTAGTTTTATACCTTTAACACAAATTGTAACAGTCAGAAGCCAAGAAGCTGCAAAGCCATATATAAATGTGTGTGAAGCTGTCCCAGATAACCTTACAGGAGAACGGAAGGGGAAAGCAACTCCAATCTTCATTTTCTATTAACTCTCAGGTCTCTGCATGAAAATGAGTAATAACCTAAGTAGTAAAGAACAAACAGCCAGAAGCAAGGAGCAGGGGTAAGAACAAATCATTAAAAAGTGATAAGCACCAAGGGCCCTAACTTAGCTAAAGGCAGTAAAAATACAAGCACACAGGAAACCACCTCATGTCTCCTCAAAATGAATCTGGTCATATAGTTTTAGTGCTGAGTAAGTGACTGCCTCAGCGCGACACCAGCGTCTGTTAGAAAGGACAGTATTTCATCTATGTGCTTAGAGGTCTGAATAACCTATTTTCCTAGGTGTGTCTCTCCCTCCTTCTAAAAGAGGGAATTACACAGCAAATTAATCTTTGTGCACCTTTTATTTTCCACCCCTCCTCTTCCCTCCCTCCACTCCTCCCATCCATTGTGAAAGATAAGAGGGAAAATATGGATGATTCACAACAAAACTGAAGTAAATTCGCAGCAGGAACAGCCTGAGTCTGGTTTGGCCCACACAAGTGAGCTTATGATATGGTGAGTCAGTGCAAAAAAAGAGGTCATGAAACTGGTGTCACACACCTTTCTGGGGAGGGCTTTTTGCCCACACAGGTATGGGTGAAAGGCTCATCTGCCCAGGGAGCAAACGCTAGAAATTAATCTTGCCAGTGCAAAGGGATTTCAATTCGCAAACCATCAACACCCCACTCAATTTACATTACAGGTGGCCAGCTGGGAGAGGGGAAACCAACAGCAAACTAAGACACAAAGCAATTCATGGCTAACTCATTTCCAGTGCATCAAAGGCCCATCAGTGGCTGCCCCATGCAATAGACTGCGGTCATCCTGTAACTACCTTTGACTGTGTGCTTGCCAGAAGTAAATGCAAAACCCCATCGCATCCAGCAAGTCACTGACGATACAAAGCATTCCTCTTCAGAAGAGGGAGCGCAGCCCCTACATCCAAACTAAGGAGGGCTTTTTCTGGGACAAAAGAAGGGACAGAGCCAGACGGTTTCAAATTCCTTCAAGGTATTTGCAATCACTAAGGTATTTTACACAGACTGTGCTTAGATGTTTCATCGGTCACCAGTAGTCCAAAATTCACATACAGCTTAAAACTAAACATGGGTTTCTGAGCTTGAAGAAATCAGGATCTAAACTCTCAGTTGGGTACCACTCTCAGAACAAAACACATTCACACTAGTACACCACTGAAGAGAACCGAACTGTCAAGAGTAAGTGTTATTCAGAGAACAGTGTGGAAAAGTGGGCCCTAAAACATAATGGGTGAAATTTTAGCTCCCAAAGCAATGAAAAACTCACAGCATGGCTTTAAGAAGAATGTAGCAGAAACACCCCGAACAGTTTGGTTTGGAAGACGGAAAGCTCTGAGAAGGGAGAGCAAAGCTTATTTTTCAGTGCTAGCCACAAGACTTCATAAAGGAATCTTTTTAAAACTATATGGTCTACTGATTACTGTATCAGAGAGCATAACTAGATGAGTAAGAAAGATCTGTGTGCAAGCCCACTTCATACAAGAGGTACATAGAGCACGACTAGGAAACTCATTATACTTCCTTGGCTTCACGCAAGCATGGTCCTAGCACCTACACAGCTCTAAGCTGAAGAAAGAGATGGTTCTCTGAAACAGAAGCAGCTTATGCCAAATTTACACAACAAGGACTTCCAATCAAGGACCCAAATCCCAGAATTCAGCTCCTCTTTGCTCCTTCAGCAACAAAGCAGCAGGCAGATCAGACTTTAGAGACCTCTTTCCCTGCTAATTACATTATAACAGTTTGAAACAGAGATTGTATCACACCCACTGTCTCTCAAGAGCAAAAATACATATATAATCAAATTGTTAAGGTAAACCAGTAAAAAGATGAAAAGGAAATTAACACCATATGCAAAGAAATCTTTGCAACCAAAAAATGAAGCCATTTTTGTTGAGAATTACATTTTCTCCGTTGAACTTTAGCAAGAAAAAGCTGGATGGTACAAAAACCACTTTTTCACAAATACAAAAAAACCCTTCTGTTATCAAACAAGCTCTTATTCCTCTCATCTTTAATCCCAATCTCCATATATGCCATCTCCACACAAGAACCAAGCAATCCTTGTTTAACATCAAAATGCCCCTTGGCCCCTTTTTACACACGTGGTCTTCAGAACATCTAGCAGCTGAAGGAGTTCCTGGATCCAACTGTGCAGAGGAGCCCAGCTGTCAATAGTTATCTACATCTCTGTTACAGTTTTATAAGGCAGAGTCAAAGGCCAGGAGAGAGGAGGACACTTGCATGTGTGTTTTGAAAGGAAAAGGCAAATATTTTACAATGGAAAAGGGAAACATCTGTTGGTTCAGATGTAAGAATTGTGCAGCACAGCCTCTCGTAGGTATGACAAAGCAAGCTGTGGTGCGTGAGACAGTCAAATGGCAATGAAAGCTGCAGGCGGGATGGGAAAAGTTAGTGAAACTTTCCAGCTGTTGGTGGAAAAAGCTTTAAGAGCTGAAGGGGCAAATGACTGAGCCCTTCGCTTACAAAGCACTTCTTAAGAAAACTTCCAAGTTAAGTCCAAATAGCCAACTATACTTAAACTTAGGTGTGTCTCTTCTCAAACATAAACAAAGCAAACCAAAAGAATATAGAAGACATAGGACTGAAATAAAGGGAAGGAAGAAAAGAAACAAGTAGGAAGGGAATAGAGAACAAAAAGAAGACACACTTGGACAAAGGATGTACAGCAGAAGAATGTGCAATCTTCAAAGACTGCTCCAGAGAAAAAAAGACCAGACTGGGAGATTATCTTTTTGATCTGTGTTTATTAGTAAAGCACCAAGGAATTTCCAATCATGAGCCTGAAACCTCATTGCACTGTATGAAGTAAACAAAATCACTTAAAACACAGGAGATGGATGTAAGAACTGCAGTGCCAGCTGCAATGCCGTGGGACCAGTTGGAGATAAATCACTGAAAACGAATGGTGCTATAAAATCGGTGCATCAGGAAAACTCAGCTCCCATCTTTCTTTTAGAGTCTCAAGGATGCAAGAGGGATGACATCTAATTCAGCACCAGAAAACCCAATGAAAACACTTCCATCTGTACACACAAATGATGTCTCCCCTCCCAGTCTGAATGCAAGCTCAAATCCAGCAGGAAGGGGATGGACAGCTTCATATGACCAGGAGCATGCAGACAGCACCCAGAGCAGAGAATACACTGCTTCCTCAGAAAGCACATATGCCATCGAATTCAAAGGAGCAAGAAACATGGCATGAAAATGAACTAAAGTGGAGGAAAGAAAACAGAGCCAAAAAGAGTGCTTCTGCTAAAGGACAACCAGAATAAGAACCAGATGAAGAAAAGATCCAGACCCACTCTGTCCACTGCACACTGCCATCAGCAGTCAGGAAAAAAAAAAAAA
>NW_008795718.1:349267-353024 GCF_000699145.1 Aptenodytes forsteri | reverse complement strand
CAGTCAGGAAAAAAAAAAAAATCCGCTTTTGGAAATCTTCTGGAAAAGTGGATTTCTCAGGCTGGCGAAGAGCAAGCCAATATACGGAGCTTTGGTCTAAAGGCAGGAGGGAAAGGGGCTGAACTGTAAATTACTGAAAAATTTCTACATATTTCCCTGTTTGCAAGGGAGGGAAAGTTATGCAGTCCCTTTTAATATGCGCAGCCTCTTCTAATGCTTCAGCCCTTCCAGACAGAGGCACCACACTACTGTACCACCTGCTACAGACAAGGTGGTGTTCTGCTCATGGTTAGCAGACGTGGGCAGAGTGTGAAAAGTGAGGAGGGGAAGTGGATGGATGCACTGCAAGGCAGCAAACACCAGACCATTAGGGTCTCCATCTACATCAGTTGATACTGTGGAGTCAAGGACAGTAAACGCAAGAGCAACACCTGCACTACTCATAGACCACTCCTCCAGGTGACTGGAAAAGGCTCGTTTCCTTTTCCGACTTCAAGCCACTAAACCAAATCAGTCCTCCTTTCATAGCAAAAGCTTTGCTTACCCCACACAGCATGGTGCTAGGTAGATACACCCAATGGAAGCAACGCTTGTCCTTAGATTTAAGCACGTGCTTAACTCCTGGCTGGATCAGCACTTTCAACCACACATCCTTGTGGGCCATGGATTTGCATTCGTACACATCTTTAAACTTTCCAGGACATGTAATTTATCATTCTGCCTGTGATAAAGGATGACAACACCCTGCTCATTCTTGCTCTCATTACACTGCAGAAAACAAAAAATATAGATTTCTCAAGAGCAAGGTGGAAGACACCGATATCCCTTTTCCCCCTCTGATAATTTAGCTATAGCATATCATTACCAGGCTTGAATCAGAAAAAGGGAAAAAGACTCAAAGGGAGAAGGAAAAAAAGAGTTGAGGAAAAGGATACTTACTGCAGAGACAAACAAACAAAAAAATCCATTTGCAGATCACATATGAAAAGGACATCTATATTAAATATGATCTCAGAAGAACTGACTAGGATAAATCCATGTCTCATTCTAGGTATTTCAGCCTAAATAAGGAAAATACACATTATTCTGAGTTTATGAAGGGCTTAGTTTTATCAGTGCTATTTATACACGCTTTCTTGGTTCATTTTAGACATATCGCTTATACTGTGCACACACTATAAATACGAAATGCATAGCAGCACATTTATGTGTCACAGAAACAAGATTTTAAACCAACAGACTTGAGTGCTCACTGATTTTAAAAGACAACAGCTCCCTATTTTTTAACACATTTCTAAATTATATATGGGCTGTGTATCCCTCCAGACAAATGAACACTGATAAATTACGTTCTGCCTCTAGCCAGGCACTTCAAGTAATCTCCACCCTCCCACCTCCTCAGCATATAAAATAAAGATGAAGCACCACATGTCAGTCACATTGCAGATCCATTCAGCAGCTGCCTCTACCTGAAACAACAGAATAGATGGTGGGTCAAGATCTTCATCAGTCTCCACTATCAGAAGCTGAAATTTTTGCTGCAACGGACTCAGGTTACCCCTGAGAGGGTGCTGGCTAGTACACACCCTACACTGCCAGCATTACGCTAGACTGTGTCCAGCTCCTCTCACGAGTTTCTCCCGATGGGATTGCTCTCCTTCCTAACTGACTTTATCTTTTATCTTTTATGACAAGTGATTTCGGCTACATCTTTGGACTGTGATACGTTTAATGAACAGCACAGTGTGCTCTGTGACCTGGCTGCTCCCCAGCCACGTGCCTGTGGGAATGCTGCCTGGAGTATTAAGCCCACTGCATGTGCTTGAGCACACACATCCCATTTCTGACCCGCTTCATTACCCTTTTCCCAGCAAGCTCGCCCAGAGTTAATTTAATGCGTTTAAGGACTGAAGACTAGCCTTGCCTCCCTGCAGTGCTATCAAACATGTTACAGGCAGAGAATTTGGCCATATTCCATCTATGGGGTTTCCTCCAAAGTCCACTTCTTCTGACAATAACTGAGCTGATGCCTGATCAGTATGAGAACAGTGCTCCATCCAACACAACCCACCACCACCATGGAGAGCTGCTGTACCCTCACACTGACCCTTGCATACCCCAGTCCCCCCCCTACAACAGCACAGGAGGTGCATCATTGGAAATCCAAGTCTCCTTATCTGATACACACAAAGTATGGAACTGAAGAAGATCAGAGCACGAAATCACAGTTACTTTCTCCTATATTCAGGCTCTATTGGCCTGGTCAGCTTAACATGACGTCTCTCTACAGCTACAGAAGGGCACTTGCAGTCCCCGAGCCAGGAAGTGGCACCGAGAAGACACAGGAATAAGCAGAGGCAAGTAAATGCTTTCCAGCTTCTTCCTTATCAGACTGCAACAAGAGTCCCCTGAGCTTGGGGACTGTCATCTTCAGCTTCAAACCCCCATGGAAGAAAGTTTTTTCCTTTCCAAGGGCGACTTCCAACTTCATCAACATTTAGGCAGGATCTAATGAGCAGGAGGCTCAGTATAACCTTTCAGAGGGAGAGGGGGAAGAGAGTCTGCGTTCAGAACCACACCTGGACGTGCCTTTGCAGTGCAATCCCATCTCTGTTTACAAACAGGCTTCCTTCCAACCCATCCATAAGTACCTGTGCTATGCTTTCTACCAGTACTATATAAACTAAGAACCTTTAAAGCTCAAACACAAATCACTTCTTTACTGACCTGGCCAATTAAAAAAATGAAGAACGATAACAAGTTGTGAAATTTATCTTGTCATCAGCCTAATTGTTACTCGGGGCTTCAAATTATGGCAGAAAAAATGAGGAACAAAACTGAACAGTTTACAGCTTGTTTGGATTCTGGTTTACAAAGTACAACATTATCTTTGTCAATGTGTGAGGAAATGCAATTGCACTGTGGACCTCTACATCAAAAAAACCTGCTTTAATTAATTGAACATTAAACCAGCAGGAAAAGAATTACTGTAGTTATTTCAGAGTTGCTTATTGCTTTCACACACGTAATCTGCCTGCAAAGGTTAATACTAATTTGCCAAAAATCTTAGTTCATTTTACTACACAATTATTAGGGTATTAGGATTTAGGATTAGGACACTGGGATACTACAATTATTAGGATACCTGGTGGTATCCTAATAAAAACAGAAATGTTTTGAGATCTCCTTTCTAAGGAGGGACTGGGGAAGGATTGAGGAGTAAAGGAGGAAGGAAAGGCTGCAATTTAAATAAGTGTGAGAGTGTCTACAGATGGAGAGTTAAAGACAGAGAAAGATTAAGTGAGGAACCCAGTGACAAAGAGGAAAAAAAAAAATCACAACAAAACTGGGAGTGGACTACAAACCTTCCAAGTTTAATTACAGTACCTTAGGTGCACTTGGTTTAAAGTTCACTTATTCGCCTTTCTTTACTAAAAAGTCAACCATAGGTACCAGAAATGAAATCCCACAAATCAAGAGCAGTCAAGGTTATATTTTTAAAGCTAACTCTGCCCCTCTCTTCTTTCCCCAAGCTTCCAACTTCCCATCTCAGGGCTGTCAGTAGTTGTCAGCACATCATATGAGAAACTCATCTGAACATACAATATAACTTGACAGGCAATACATCAGAAAACCTAGATGTGACAACGGCAAATTCCACCAGATGGTCCTGGATCATATCCATCCATTAAAAGAAAAAAAATTGAAAGGAAAAAAAAAAACCCCAGCAAAGCAGAACTCCTGGAGAAGAAACAAA
>NW_008795718.1:342955-349159 GCF_000699145.1 Aptenodytes forsteri | reverse complement strand
AAAAAAAAAAAAAAAAAAAAAAAAAAAAAAAAAAAAAAAAAAAAAAAACCACAGAAAAGCAGAACTCCTGAAGAAGAAACAAAAAAAATCTGGTATATGCACTGTTTCACCCTTTGTCCTATCCATGCTGCAGAAAAGAAGATGCACAATAGCTCCACCTCTTGTCCTCACCAGCTTGTCCCGTCATTAGTATCAATATGTGTATTTCATCCTCCTACCTTAAGAAAAGGCTTCTAAATAAAGATGCCACTCCATTAAAAGGCAGTATGTACTGGTAATAGTGGTGCTTTCCAATTGAGAAAACTCTCTCAATGACTCTGGAGCCTGGTCCTGCTCCAGCATCAACGCGGTCTCCAGGTATGCCAAACCCAGGCAGTTAGACCTAGGAGTAGCTGCGAACTTGAAGCACTTTCAAGACCCCCTGTTTGCCACCCTTGCCATCTCCCCATTGCTCCTGTAGGCAGCACAGATTCTGTTTGGGTTCAGGCTGCCTACAAACCTCATCAGCTTTTGCAATGGCCCTTTTGGGAGAGACCTTGGATTGCCTCGTCCACTGTCAGCCACACAATCCTCTGAAGGCAGCTGAGACCTGCAGGTCAAACACTGACTGTCCAGGCCTAACCTCAATGCAGGTGAAACTGCCTTTGATACACGTGAAGCTCAAACCACCTTCCAGCAGGTAGAGAGCACAACCTGCTCCTGATTCTGGCCTCAAGCCCACACAGAACAGCGCTGAGGCAGGCACAGGGTCAGGACGCTGTGCCACCCTCTGGGAGGTCAGCGCAGTCCCATGGCACAAAGCACCAGATTGAGAGACAGCTCTGGGGTTAATTCACTGCCAGGAAAACACTGAAGCTGTCAACGTTCTTCAGGTGAGCATCACAAGCCTGGCCACAGCAGCAGCTCAGCTGGGACAAAAGTGACAGGCCTGTGAAACATAAATCAAACCTGCGCAGGCTGTCACTTCTCAAGCGAGTCCTTCAGGGACACCATTCCTTGCTCCTTTTCTGCCCCTACCTTCAATATCCGTGTGCAGATGTACATGTTTTGCTCTGTGAAAAGTAATTGTGTGTAACTGGAAAAAATACCATGTATCCTTGTCCTCCCAACTACACATGCTCTGAAGTAAAAGGTATTTAGGCAAATATATTTTGAATTGGTAAAGCAAGTAGATATGAATCTGAATACACAGAGGGAACGAAGACAGTGAATAATGTGGTGTTATTTTACCAAACATTTAACAGAACAGCACTTCAAAATTCTTTGGAAATCTGAGAGCTTCTTTGAATACAACGCTGTGACTGTGGTAGAAAGCAGATCTACTCCCTGCCTGTGCACAAGCTGCACTCCACAGCTTAGGACTGAAGAAATCTCTCTTCAGGCCACTGTGGCAAAATCAGTTTCCACCAAGAAACTAGACTGAACCTCTAACAAAGGAGTATTTCTGTATATTACCAATACCTATTTTCCGTCCCCAAAGGAAAGTTCCTTCTGTTATAAACTCTCCTTTGCTGTTAAACAAAGTGCACCCATTTCCTGGGTGAGAAAGACCTGGGAAGGGGAATACTCCAGTGCACTGGTGGGGAACTGGGCTGCAGTCGTGCTTCAGAAACTGCAAGTGAGTGGACTGGGCTCCAGAGATTACTAATGAAAAGGGCTTTTTTAGCAATGGCTGATGGCTACTCGCTGAATTCTGAAGAAGCAGTTTATCGTCTCCATCCAATCCATTTTACAATTATCACCTTCAGCACAGAGAGGAAGCTACTTTTACATCATGGACCTGAGAACAAAAGGCTTACAAAAAAGTCAATTCTCCCCTCCTCCTCAAACATCAACAAGGAATATCCGATTTTTTACTCTGCCTTTGTCATTTTAACATAAAAGTCAGTGACATTTTCAAGTTTTGTTGTTGTGCACCAGTGGGGTTTCAAATACTGCAGAGGAACATAATTACATTTACAGACACTTTTGACTGGAACTTAAATGTTGTGACAGCACATATTAGTCTCTTAGACATCAGAAAAATAGGCATTTAGCTCAAAATGTGTGTTCTGATTAAACTAATTTTCTGATTAAAATGGACACCACCTTTTTAGTGGCGTGCCTTTTGGCATCTAAAAGTTTTTCTATAAATACTAGACTGATTTTTTCAAAACATCAACTTTCTACAGAAAGAAAAATAAACAACTTTAATTGTTCTCAGCAGAAATGCTGTAAAACAGAAGGCATAAGAATGATATGTATTTAATAAAATTGGTAAAATGTCACCTCCCATTTTGATATTTAATTATATCTCATTAGAAAAGCAAAACTACTGCAAATCAAAGTCCAAGAATCAGCTGTTTATTTATAGGCATTTATATAGCGCTCATCACCATAGCAACCAAGAACCTTTTTTTCTTCTCGTTCAAAGGAAAAGTTGTAATTTTGAAACGTGATCCTTTGATGTTACAGTGCAAATAGGTACTTACCTGCAAACACTTAGGCAGGTGCTTAAAGTACATGAATAGACCTAAGTCAAATGCATGGTGAAAGAGACAGAAACAGAGAAAGGAAAAAGGAAAGGAAAGGAACCGAGAAGCAAGTGAGAATGAGGGAAAAACGGCTTTCCTGTGAAAATTCACAGTGCACTGGGTCCTACAATAAGCCACGATCTCCCCCGTGCTTTTTTTCTGTAGCAGTAAGTGACTGGTTCATGGAGCACAGTTCAATTAACCAAGAACAATCAACAAGTTCCCGATTTATGCTGAGGACACCGGTGAATATTCTTGAGCAAGGATTTCTAAGAGGATAGTAGCTTACAAATGAGGCTGCAGAGGGCTGCCTCTCTTTTGAGAGCAGAGAAGTCAGAAGCCTCGCTTTGACTGCTACTCTCTTCTGACCCCCCAGCAATTAGCCATTAGCAAATTCCCACAGAATTAACAGACCTTTTTAAAAATGCCATCTGCTCACAAAACATCAAAGAAATGAGTAAATTCGAACATTGCTCCTGCATACACCATTATAGAATGAGTTACTAGGTATGTCATGCAACTGCAGTTTCCCCACGATACTCCTGCTGCGCACAAGCACACAACTGCTTTTCAGACCCTCAAAAGAGATTGAAATTGGTTTTATACTATTTCATCTGGTTGCTTCCCACCACCATATAGATTATACACATACACGCACAATGTAGTACTTCAGATCCTTTTAAAAGCTAATGAACTTCTAATTGGGACTGAAAGAAAAAAAGAAGAGATCTTTGGCCTGTTGTCACTTTGTTATATAAGAGATCTTATCATCAAGATTTCCTCAAGACAGGGGTATATGAAGTTATTATCTTCAACTCTGCATTTAGTTTGATCCGATCTTCTTCATAAACCAATACTGTCCAAAGCAGTTAAATAAGGAGTGTTCAGTTGTTCCTAAACCAAACACATAAATCTTTACACAGGACTGCTGGTTATTTTGTAGTCTTTTTTTAAGCTGTATTCTAAATAGGGCAGAAGCTCCATGTATGACAGCAGGAAAAGTGACAAGTTCCTTATCTGGAAAAGCACCAGCAGGCACTGTTATCAGAGACCAGCTCTTTTAAAGTGGACTGATGAAGCTATTTTTAAAAAGACCTAATAACATCACAGAGGAGAATCTGATCTCTGCAAAGGTGAGCCGTGCAGCTCGATACTCCTGGGAGGCAGTTAATGACACTGAAGCTTGTCAGACACAGACTGTGTCCAGTAATTGGCTTTGAAAACTCGCAGTTTAAATTCCACCATGCTAAGTTCAATGCCCTGCTCACAGCTTGCTCCAAATGCAGGCAGAGCCCAGGGCTGTCTAGCATGACCAAAGGTGAGCGGCCACCTTTCCACTGCCTGTGCTGCCAGGCCCAGTCTGCATACTTGGAGGGCAAAGAAACCTACTTTCTTCCAGCACCTCACACCTACCAGTTCACTTCCAGGACAGGGAGAGACAGTTGCAGGGGGAAGAAGGCAGAACAGTGTCGGAGCAGGCGGCGTGCTGATGGAGGAGGAGGGAACACGTCCTACTACAGAAGGTGAAGGAAGGGGGTGAAGACCTAAAAGGAGAAGGAAGAGGGTCCCATGTCATGCATTCATCCAGCACAGCAGAACCGCCGACCAATGCTAACCCTCAGTCAGCGCTCTGTGCCAACTGTGCGAAGTCCCTTAGGAACAGCCACTGGCTTCCCGAGGAAGGTGGCCAGCAAAACAGGGGAAGCATCACGTATTTTCCCTGAAACTCCACTTACCCTTATGGACCCATAGACCCATTCTACCCCTTGCTCCGAACCACAAAACTGAATTCTGTGACCATCCTGGATAACAATTGAAGAAATTATTGTTCCACAGTGTGAGAAGGCAAAATTTGGTCTGCACAGCTGAGAACCTTTGATCCGTATCCACTGGGGCCAAACTGATAAACTTTGAACCAGATCAAAGCTCTGTGGTTTAACACTGTCCTTTGCACCACCTTCTTTTTTGTGATTCTTACTACTTCCCACTACTTCCTAGAAAAATCCGCTCCTTCACAGTCTAGATATGCTCCAGTTGGAAAAGCTATTTTAAATAGAAAGCAGGTCTTCTGCTGAGAGAAGTCATCTATGGATCTATGGCTGTGTTTATTTGAATAAAATGATAGTTTTACTAGTGGAGGATCTTTAAGCCTCTATGTTTTAAAACACCTCCTAAAGATCTTGCTGTGTTAGAGCACAGGCCAGATATAAATCTGTTAAAAACTCTGGGGAACAGTAACTAAATGTGGGCTGCTGTCATAGGGAACTGTTTAAACCAACAGCACTTACTGAAGACTTAAAAGCAGCAATTTTTAAGAGAAGGGTGTGAGAATAAGGGGAATGAGAATACCCAATCTTCAGATGATGGAAGCAAACCTCAGAAAGTTAACAGTGAGATGCGACTCAGGAGATTGGAAATTCAACTGGAAAAAGATTTCCATATAGACAATCCATTTTGTACATTGCTTCATAGAGAATGGGCTCTAGGTAATTAGTCCCAAAATATTAACCAGGTACCTAGAATGCATGTTCGTGGCACACTCACAAATGTTGGAGGCTGAACTCCAGCTCTGATGACAGCTAATTAAAACACAAAAGTGAGACTCCAAGTAAAACTGCCACCTTGCAATCATAAACCATTCAAAATGCGCCCTTGCAGAAAAGCAGACTGCAAAGCAGGTTTCCTGTATCTAGTTCACACATTTGGTATCTATTTGGTTTTTGAAAATGACATTGCAAAATAAACATACTTACAGTTGATGTGTTTAGCATGCATCAGATTTGTTTGGGGGAGAAGGTCGTCCCAGAGAATAAGAGCTCTTCTGGTTCTCAGCTAAGTCAAGGCTTGAGCTAACAAGCCAATCTATCAGTTCAAGTGTTTTGAGATGGCTATTAAAAGGAGCCATTACTGTTTTATTACCAAAGTCAACAGAGTCTCCTGAATCAGCAGTCACCGTTTAAAAGTCAGCATTTGTCAATAGTTATCCAACTATGGTACTGGTGTGAAAACACCAATATGTTCCCTTGCCTTTACCAGTTGTTCAGATACAATCATTATTCTCATCACCAGAGAAGAGTGTGCCTCTTCACTTTTTTTTTTTCCCAAAGCAGCAGCCATTATATCAATAACCCATTTAAACACCGCATTAATTGAGAGGGGCTGGAAGGAAGCAAGGGGACACAAGCAGACTTGTAAGCCTGACCTCAGAACATGCATGTGCAATGCACTCAGAGCTGACATAGGCAAGAGAAACTTTTCCACCATGCTTAGTCAGCACAGAATAATTAAAAGGGGAAAGATGCGATAAATTCAGCATCCGTATCCACTGGGGCCAAATTCATAAGGACTGGTAAGCTTTCAGAGCTGAAGACAGGTGTCTAGGGGGGTTCCCAAGGTACTCAGACATCAAGGAAAATTGTCAGGAGAACATAATTACATCTTTACTTGCCCTGGTAGGCTTTAAACCTGCAGCGTCTTTGACCTCTAGGGAGGTTATTAGAGTTTTAATTGAACCGCGTTTCTGTGGTGCAGGCAGCTGCCTCCAAGAGCTAACCCTCACAGCGTCGCCTGCCCCCGGTACCGGGCCGGACCGCTTTCGCTCCCCGGCTTTGGGGAAGAAAGGTTTCCACGTCCGAGGTGTCAGCTCCGCTCTGCGCAACCCTGGGCGGGGGGGGGTCCGTGGGTTATTTCC
>NW_008795718.1:327229-342066 GCF_000699145.1 Aptenodytes forsteri | reverse complement strand
TGCCGGCCGCCGCGAAAGGCTTTCTGGGGGGTGTAGTTTGCGGGTGCCTGGGTGCAAGGTCTCCTCAGGGTGGGCTTCCTGCCGGGGTGTTTAGTACAGACCCTCTAGCCGCTCCCACCTCACCCCTGCTCCCACCTCGCCCCTGCTCCCACCTCAGTCCGGTGGTTTCCCCTCACAGCTTTCCCCCCAGGCTGCCCGGTCCTTGCCCCCCCCATCCAGTCAATTTCCTTAACCCCTCTGCTTCTCCCAGTCGTCTGCATTCCTCACCCCCACTCCACATCTCTTCCCCAAATCTCCTTCAGCCTCCACTTCATTCTTCTGCTGTCCTCCCACTGCCTTCCCGCCCTGACCTTCCCCTGTCCCTCAGGGTCCCTCCCCGACCCTCAGCTTTCCTCTGCCTGAGAGAGCCTCCTTGCTTGCTGCCCACACTCCCTGGCCTCTTGATTTCTTCCACTCAGAATATACAAGCTAAAGTGGAGGGCAACCATCCTTATTATGAGTACATGGCTTCAAATCCACTAGGAAAACCTGACAGATAGCAGGCACCTGCATCCCCCCCACCAGGGAAAGTGCGACAGCAGCGGCAGGTCACGTTCACGTAGTGAGGTTTGGTAAGGTCAGACTTCACCAGAGCAATCCTGAGATTACTACAGCTTGAATAAACCACCGAGGACATCCTGAGTCCGATACAAGAGGCCGAATCAGCTGAGCAGGTGGACGCATGTGCGTGTGGCACCTCTGCTTGACCCAGCCTCTCCCAAAGTCAACGGGGCTTTTGTCATTCACTTCACTGAGGCTTTTGATTTCTCATGGGAGCTTTCCATTTCCACACCCATGCAGTGCTCTTAATCAATGAGAAGGACAATTAATGGCTTGGTAGCATCCTTCACATTAGCTGGTGTTTGTATGCATAACTAAATGCTCCCAGAGTGACAGAATTGCTAAACATGCGTGCAGGAAATTAATGTAAAACTTTAACCGTTGAAATGTTTGCCCCTGAAAAGCTGATAGTCATTTGGGGGAAATCAAATTTAATAGCTGAGTACTCCTTCCTCCAGCCTCTTTTTCTGTCTTGCAGATTTTGTAGCTAATGGTCCGAAGAACTATCTTGTGTTATAAGAGATACACACGAGAACTGAGGGTTTTCAGAAATGTTCATTGCTATTCTAAATTTAATTTCATTACGGTCTCTATGAATTTTAGTGTTTAGCTCTCATGGACTGATAAGGCAAATGTCAGGCTTCTGAGATTCGTTTTCCAGAGTTTGTTCAAGAACTATTACACTAATGAAATTCATTGCAAGAGATCCCATCTACTCCATTTCTCATTAAGTTTGTGAGTTATACTGCAGTCTTACAGAGACTTCAGAATGCTGGATCTGCATCCTTATAGTTACAGCAACGGTGCAAAATCATCATCATCATCATTTTCATTTTCATTAACATTTGTTGGAATAAAAAGCCACTATTTATTTCAACAATATTTAGAGTTCTCTATTAATTTCTCCAAAGCATTTGTGAGTAGAAATCTTGCCTGGAAACTAAGATTTCACAAATACCTGTTTGCATATTCACATAAATGTCATCTGCAGTGCTACTTTTCCTCCTTGTTATGAAATATTTAATGAACCAGTCAAAAAGCCAGACATTACAGTAATTTGAAGTAAGTGGCCAGTCACGTATCACAGACGATGAATGGCCAAAGACACAGACATAACCGTTCAAGAAAAAAAAGAACACCCGTAAGCTGAAATGTGTTTCTATGAAATATTCATAGGATTGCCACGATTTATTATCATGTCTGCTTCAGAATAACCTGCAATGGGAAAAAAGCATGATCTGATAAACTTTTCTTGCAAAATAGTTCATTCATTATTCCTGGAGTATCAAGTTTGTAGACCCACATCTGTTTAAGTCTACTGCCTGTAAGGGGTAGGAAGTGTTTTCCTTAATACGAGGTTTTACAGGGGATACCTAGTGAAAGCAGTGTGAATATGCTAATGGCGGAGACGGTCACTTCAGGTGCCAGACATAGGTGCCTAGTGCCATTTGAGACAGTTTAGGTTGCTCAAGACGTCTGCACAAGGCTGGTAGATACGGCATGGGACCTTTAAGACACTCTCAACCGGTGTAATGGCAGCTAGGGGCCTGGCCCAAACTTGAGTTTCAACATGGTACCACACACTTACATTGCCTGAATCACTTCCGATGTGACTGTTCAGGGAATAAATCAGCTTTTAGAGACACGGGCAGAGGATGGGCTCACAATTAGGAGCTAGAACAGTTGAGCCACCTTTTACAGTCCAATAGACAGAGCTGTATCTCCAACCTCGAGCAAACATTGAAATGTTTCCACCTCATCCATCCTCACCTCACCTTCTGCACTTGGGTTATAGCTCCCTTTGTATGCGCAACCTCTTTGAATGAGAAAATATCAGAGGGCTCGACCCTGGAAGCTGCCCCCATCCAGCAGAGCCGCTGATGTGCCCGCTCATGAACATCAACACCCTGGACTGCAGCACTCCAAGCCTTGCTCAGCTGAAGTCAACTAGATCCACCAGCTTCTTTGTTGTGTGTTTCTGTGCGGCGTTGCCACAGCTCTTTTGGCTGTTTACCTAATGCCTCTGCTCTCCCTCGGTTTTCGCTACGTCTGTGTGTGCTGCACAAGTGAATATTTGTGGGCACTGGTGCTGTTAACCTTTCTACACCAGGACAGACAGAAGCACCTATACAAGTTGTTGGCAGGATCTTGCTGGGATTGAGCCACCCAGATTTTTTTAAATGTCAGCTTTGTAAATTTTATGAGGTGGGGATAGGGGGACACATAAGCCCAAGGGATGTGTCAGTGTGCCTGTGGTGTAGTCCCAGCTCAGCAGAGCTTGTGGGCCGACCAGCCAGCATGTAAAACTGGATAAGCACCAGTGATTTAAGTCTTGTGAAAGGTAATAAGCAACATCCATGGAGTGTGCTGCCGTCTGATGGTCCTGCCAAAGAGCACCGTTTCAGCCAAAAATGTCAGTGAAGCCATCTGGGACTAAAGGCAGCATGTAACTCTCTGCACATCGTCTCGGCATATTCTAAATGTGGGCAGCAGAGAGAGCTGAACGAGGGATTTTGAAAGTGCTACATGCCTCAAACCTCTCTTACAAATTCATGTAATTCCCTAAAGAAATGATACATATTCATATCATTCTACCTCAGGTGTATGAATTTGTTTGGAGGAGATAGACACTTTGTTGCCTCCGAAGAGCAAGATTTCATTAGACTGTCTCTCATTTGGAAAATGCAAGCAGTGACCCCACTCTCTGGAGTACCTGACAGCCAGTAATAGCTGTATCATGATCAGTACCTGCCCCCTGGTATCAATTTTTCACATGCTGTTGTCAAACACATGCGAGAGTAAAAAAAGAAATAAAAAAAATCTGCTGCTGAGCAACGCTGCCACTGAAGTGACTCGCGTCTACGAGGCGGTGAGGGCACTGGGTGTTCTGAAAGTACAGCTCTGATCCCAGTGTTTCGCTCCTCGAGCCCAAGGGCTGGGTAATTGCTGGTGTTGCCAAGGAAGGTTAAGGCTTTGTTTCTCTTGTTGCAGGTAAAACGGGGTGAAATGAGCACATGCGCTGTTAAAGAGGTAAGCAAACATGACTATTCTATAGAAAGAGATATTGAAAAACCTTTTAAGAATGTCAATTAAAGCTATCCAGTAGTTTCGTGGTGATATTAAGAGAACAAAAAGAGTTACCAGTCCCACAACCAGGGCACCGACCCCTGCTTTCTGCCGCTAGCAATCGGATCCCACTGACCGCAGAAGTGAGCAGCGTGTGGTAATCTATGCTAGCACAACAGCAAAGCAACAGAGAGGGTAGCTCTTTTCTAGCTCCTCGTGGAGTGGTAACAACTTCTGCTTGGTTTTGGAGTGGTCTGCTTAGTTTGGAATGCAGGACAGTTAGATAAGCAAACACCTTATTTATTTAACCATTCATTTATTTAACAACATGGTACAGGCAAGCTATTGAGCGACTTGAGAAATAAGGAATTTTCCCTTGTAATAGGACTGTAAAGAGATTCATATATGGACTTTAAGTAGATGTTCCCCTTAAATACAGGAAAAGACTTGCACTAATCTAATACCGTGAGTAAATACAAACCTCCACAATACAAAGAAGGAATAGGTAGTTACTAGTGACAATGAATAAAAAAGACAGGAAAATGGAGAAATTCAGTGACAGTCGGCATCAATACATGTGCCAAAAGCTCGTGAAAGCTCCCTTGTATGATAAAGTGACTGTCTCATGAAATATTAGCAACTATCCAGAACCGGGAAAGTGTGAAAACCCTGTTGCTGTATAAATTATCTGAGACACTCCTGCCAATTACAGACTTGCTGTGAGGAAGAGAGACATTGGTAATCATGACAGCGACTGTGTTTGAGTGTCATGTGAATATTCTCGGGCAATTATTCAAATCAATCATTTCTTGTCCGGGTAAGAAAGATTCATCACTCTTAGTACCTCGTGTCATTCAGCGACTGAATTGATGATACTCTGCTATTTCTGGTGTTCGGTAATCTGCTCATTTAAGATGACAAAGCCGTCACGCATTTAACTGCTGAGGTGGAGAGCTGTCCGGCAGAAAATGGGAGAACATGGGCCCAGATCCCGTGAGAAGCATTACACAGGTCCTAAGAGACCAGTTCCCTTCTGCACTGAGCAACGTCCAACCCAGAGGCGGTTTTGGAAGTAGCAGGAGCGATGGTGGCCATTGCCACTGGCACGGTGTGAGAGGGAGGGTCACTTGAATGCAGGGGGAATGCAATGCATTTAATCACTCTTCTTCTATATGGGATGGATATGAGACCTGCCAACCACGTCTTGTCATTACAAGCCCTCCAACTTCAGTGCCTGGTGTCCCTGTCATTATGAATGACCCCCATATTTGATGGCTGACTCAGTTTCCCCAGCGCTGTGTGCCTTGACCTACCCTCTCACATCTGCTGCTCTCCATAAAGAGGGGCTCCTATCACCACGACTTCTTTCATCCTCCCATCCTTGCTGGCAGGAATTCTTCTAACATGGGACTGTGTCCTGCTTCCATGAGAATTACTGTTGGTAAGAGACATTGCTAAAAATGTGCAACGTATCTGTGTATTCACCAGACTGTTGCAACCTGAACTGTGACTACATAAATTTGGACCTTTGATTTGGCCTGATACAGCTGGTCTTACCTTCTTATTTATATATCATGAAGTATAATTTATCAATTCACTTTTTTTTTTTTTTAAATAACATGCCCCATCTATTCCTTCTGCCTCTTCCTGTAAACTATGCGTGTGGAAAGGCTGATTCCAGCCTGTAGTCACAAGGGGATGGATTGAGGCTGCAGATCTGCCTTCGCCAAACCTTAAGCACCTGATTTTGTAAACCAGATAAAATACCACTTACATGTTACTGCTAAAAGTACCAGGGTGATATATCAGCTGGATTTCAGTACCACAGGGCTTCCTGCTACTGTTCGAGAAACAAAACTAACATCAGCAAGTGGTAACTTGAAATGGCATTTGTTCTTTAATGAAATAACAAAACAAAGTCTTCACAGAGAATTAGTTTCCTTTTTTCTACACGTAACTGTTTGTAACAAAACAAAAGAGCGGTTAACTCTTCAGGCTGGTGATAACAAATAAAGATGTGGTTCACCTCTGCTTTCACACGCTCCAGCTCTCTTTCCAAAGAGCTTCTTTCCTTTATGAGCTCTTTGGGGACAGGATTTTTAACAGTCCTTTCTGCCAACTTGTGGTTAGCAGAATATTTGCTTTCCATGTTTTTTTTAAGCCTGTGTTGTGGCTCCCAAGTATCCATCTGTACCTCTCAGGAAAATATCTGGTAGCTTGCAGCTGGAATGCATTTTAGGATGCCTAATTTGAGCAGGTGACCATGTCACTGGTTAGCTCAGATGCTGAAGTTTAACCTGCTGACATCTGAAATTCACTGAGATGAGCAGTCCTTTGGAGAGTCTCTCTTCAGCCATCTCTTCAAGGTCACCTGTCTGAAATCCTGAGTGATTATTGACATTGGTACTGAGCCATCACACAGGAGAGAATTTTGACTTTTAAGAGTATTTATCCTGCAGATCATCCTTATTCTCTGAATCCCTTCTGCATCTCTAATGAGCTATGATGCCCTTCATTCATGTATGGTTTTGGGGGTGCATATCCTATTTTTAGGAAGTCATTTTAAAGGTAAGGCAAACAGTTTTATGTCTTACACCTCCATAGCAAAGGTATGAGGTCTGGACATAGAAGATAACCATTCCTGTTTCACTTGATGGTTGAGCTGTGACAGCAGTCCAGCCTGTTGCTCTTTGTCCCTGCTTTTTGTATGATGTGAGCTTTGTCCCAGTGTAGCAGAGCCTAACTTTTGTCACCTTCGTTTAATGACACATGGCTATGAAAGTGAGGAGGCATTATACTCCCTTCCAAGACTGCAGCTTTCCAGTGGCTGCAGCTGAGAGCTGTGTCCATCCTGAAAAACAATGGGAAACATCAAACCTAATGCTAAGAAATCCTTGCTTTTCACCCCAGTCTTCCTTCTGACAGTTTACTTCCATTTTCGGCAATTTGTTAGTTCTTCTCATGCAAGCACAAACATTGTGGTTCCCAAAACTGAGCGGGGGCGAGTTACGGCCCATTCCTCTGCTCAGTGATCCCCGCTGCCCGCCTGCTGGAGAAGTGCTGGTAGACCCACCCTTCTCCCATCACTCCTCCAGGAGGTCTCACCCGTAGGGGAGGCTGGACTGGTTGGCTCCAGCGTGAAAGGGTTCAGATCTTTCTTCTCAGGTACCCAAAGTGACCATGAAGCAAATGGTCTCTTTGCCTCCTCTTCTGAGGGCCGGACCATGACTGAGAAGGGAAACCTGCTGTCCTGCTTTTCTAGGTGATCCTGATGCAGGCCAGCTGGAAGGCAAGCATGCCCACTGCCAATCCTTGCGTAGCGTTGCTTTGAAGTGGGAACATTTGGTCCCTGTCAACTTGCACACAACTTAATAGAACCGTGCCCTCCTCGGTAGCAGCCCTAGGTACTGCAGAAGTTCAACAGAACAGTGAATTGGGAGGGCTATGGCCAGCTAATGCCCGTTTTGTTATTAAAGCTGCCTCCCTTTGTTGGCTTCTGCCTGCCCCAGGAAGTATGTTCCTAGGAGCTCAATTTTTAACTTACAGAGCAAAATAAATGAAAACAAGACAAAGAATAAGGCTCCGCTCCACTGGGAACACACGACCGCAAGGTTGTAACACGAATTCAGCACCTGTCTGTTTACCGGAGAATTTATACACAGGATGGATGGGGAGTCTCCGGGGCAACAGCAACCTGGGCACTCTTTTTTCTTCTTTTTTCTTTTTTTTCTTTTTTTTTCTTTTTTTCTTTAATTTTCTTTTTTCTTTTCTTTTTTTTTCTTGTAGCCAAAAACATATAACATTTGTCCATGTACTTTGGGCAGGGAATTTGGCTCCTTGCATTCACCTCATAGAAAGGCAGACCGTCTCTCAGACAGCATCATTTCCCTCCTCTCTCAAAGCACCGCTGTCTGTGAGCGTGCTCCGGCTCTCCCTCCTGTGCTTTGTGCAGACAGAAAAATCATCTCCGGCTGAAGCGGCTCTATCTCCGCACAGCTACACCCCCCTGTGAACCGCAGCTGCCTCCCCCCTGCTCTCCTACTTACAGATGACACATCCTATCTCATTTAAATTATTAAAATGATTTCCATGGGGTCACCTTCTGCTTCACGCCTGAAATGATATAGAAAATTAAGCTTTTCCTTTTGTGCCATTTGGATTTAAATTGTAGATTTGAAACCTGTCCTCTCTCCTCAATCCTTTTATTTTCCACAGACAGCACCGCTGCAGTGGCAACTCCTAGTGACTGCATTAGATGTTCAAAAAAAAGAAATCACAGGCACATCGATTCATATGATGGTATGATGAGTGAGGTGGATAATAACACACAGTACTTCAGGCACCTACTGGGTCTCTTTCCATTTTCTTCAAAGAAAACCTAAACAGCCCACTGTGTGGAGTATAAAAAAAAGGTCGAATCAAAAGAACGTCTGCACATTAGCATAGTGATTAGCTTATAGAGTAGCACCCAGAGGTGAAAGAGTTTTAATCTTCTCTTCCACATGCAAAAATGATGCGTCATGTGAAGGTATGCTTACACTGAGGTCAGACCTGACAGCTGTTGTCACTTCTCAAACATTTCATCAAAAATAGTTCCTTGCAGGTGAGTTTGGCAAAAGGCATTTGGCTTGTTTAAGGTAAAGTGCTGGACTTCCTTAAGAAGTATAATTGCAATTACTGTGCTTCACAGGCAAGAATCCTGCCAGGAATGACTAATTCTTGGTATGGGATACATACAGTACAGTAAATATGCAAACCAATACTTTGGAAATTGTTTCTTTCACTTGAGCTTGATTTAAATGCGTGAATTGTTTGCAGCTTTCTGCTGCAAAGAGACTTTGTTCCCCAGTCTTTACCATTGGCTTTCTTTATTATCGGTCTGAAAGAAGCCGCTGCCCTATGGAGAGCTGAAACAGCCAAGAGTTACGTTCACCAGCAACGTACCATTCAAAGCGTTTAGAAGCTGCTAGTCCTCGTGGTCCCAGACCAAAGCTAACCTTTGTAGCAGCACTACGAGGTTTTCTTGCTTCTTTTTCCAAGTCAGATGGTGTTGGTCTCTCTCTTGGGAAGAGCACCAGATGAGATGGCCTGAGGGGTTACTCCTGATGGCAATTCCTGTGCTGCCCTAGATGGGGCTGGTGTCCCCAACTAAGTTCCAGTTTAAGGACAGAATAATCCTCTGCACTTCTTCACTGTGCGTGGTGCAGATCTGACGGGTCTCACCTGAGTACTGGAGCAGGGATGGAGGAGTCTTTGCTCCTTTTTGGAGCAAATGACTGAGTTATTCCATGGAGAAGGCTATGCAATAAAAATAATGCCAACTCTTTCATAGTGGCTAGTGGTTGAATACACAACTGTTAAAGAAACACGGGGCCATCTGTTCAGCCTTCCTTGCAGCATATCCTTCTACCCAGAGCAGACCCCAGAATATGGCTGGGGAATGAGATGGGACACAGACTCTAGAAAGACTAAAGCTGTTGGATTAGCATTTTTGTCCCCGGGCTGCAATAGAAATCTTTAGTAAGTAAAGCCCAGGCATGAAAATCACATTTTAGCTTGAAGATGAAGTCCGATTTTGAGTTGAAATTCACCCCCCCTTAGTGGTCTCAAGGCCAAAGTATGCAAAGAGACTTCGTAAGTCCTATTTTCAGGGTGTTAGTGGCACATAGATCCCTCTGCTAGTTCCTCTGTACATGAATGAATTGGACCCAAGGCAGAAGCACAAGCTCATGTCAGAGCATTGCTGTAGGTCATGTTTGAAGATGACTTTATTAGTTCCAAAGTCAAAGATTAGCAAAAGAAAATCTGACCAGAGGAGAGACACTGAGTGCTGACACATTGTGAAAATTTGCAGGTGAATGGGATCTGGGCTCTTTTAAAAGTCTAAGTGTTATAAAAGTAAAATTGCAAAATACCACTCTTCTACGTGGAAACGTCGAGACATGTTCCCATCTTTGAATCTTAACTTGCAGTAGACTATATTCCTCTTCTGTTCCTTCTTATGAGACATAGTGATATTTAACATAGCAAAGAAGGTGCCCACAAAACTCATCTGAGCTATAAACATCTGATTCTACTGATGGGAGTATTATAGACAAATTTATGCTACAGATCATTTCTTCAAATAGGTAGTGAGTATGATAGCTATGGTCCCAGCCCCTCAGCTATGGCTTTGGTACTAGGATCATTAACTCCTGGTAGGATTACCCACCAAAGTGAGCTTAGTTCTCTAGTCGCCACACAATCTGTTCATGGACACCGTCTTCATAAGAATAAAATAAGGAATCACAGGCAGCGCTCCGAGACTAGGCAGCCACAGACAATAATGCCCCCTACTGATATTTGAACAATTCAAGGGGAAAGTGATGTCTCAAATAGCCGGCAAAGGCAAAGGCAATGAGGCCGATACAAGCAGCAAGAACCTGTGTGAGGAGCACAGACAGGCAGCTTGATGCTCCAGACAGTTAAATGACTGGGTAGCACAGAGGAAAGTAACTGCTCATAAAAATTCAGATTTCGAGTTTTTTAGAGTGAAGGAGCCCCAGCAGCTGAAAGTTAAACTTTTGGCACACGTTTCAGCTGCCACAGAAGCCCATGGATTTTCCCATCCAGGCCAAGGGAATTGTGTGCACGGGCTGCGTGGGAGCTGCAGGGGCACCAAGCAGCACAGCTCGCACCAAAATGCTCGCAGACGCACGTCACAGTAGATATTACAGTCACCTTACTTACAGGGAGATTGAGCTGAGATGGCAGTGTGACATGACTAAGGTGTAATCATGTATGGGTAGGCAAATGACTCCCTTTCTAATCAGGGTTTATGTAATGCCTGAGTCCTATTACCAGCCCAGCAGTTACAATCCTTTACAGCCAAATGCTGCCAGTAAATTAATTGCCTACAAACTACTACTTGTAACAGGTTTACCGAAATTCGGTGTCTCAAATTCGGGTTGCTTTGTGTCATGATGCATTATTATCTATAGAGCAGGTGTTTCCAGTGCTTCCAAGGAAAACCATTTTACCTTTTATACTGCGTATCCGTGGCTTGGGAATTATAAACCTGTATTCTGAAGACGAAAAGAAAGCTTAGATTTAGTTGTTCAGATTTTGCTGTTTAGTTTCCTCCTCTTCCCAGAAACAAGGCCAGCTATCCTGTTGCATCTGCTGAGAGCCAGCCTCATCTCAGAAGAGCACTCCTGTAAACTGCTGGTGAGAGGCAATCGATCCTGTGGCTCAGTGGAAGCTGCTGTACCTCCATCCACACACCTTCAGCAAGCCTTAAATTGTAGCTAGGAGCCACATCTGTGCAAGAAGTATGAGTATGAGTATGTAATTCGCTTGTCCCATGTGTATCCATGCTTGAGGAGGGAGGAATGGCCTCCTCACTGCCACAGAAAAGCTGCTTGCTCTCCGGTGACTGGGACAAGGAAGGTGGGTCAATGCAGTCCTGCTGACTGGGAGCCTCAGGGCAAGAGATAGGACCTGGCTGTGGTCCTACCCCTAGGTGAGTTATTTCCTACTGTAGACACAGCTTGTGTTTCCAGACAGCTTCTTCCTGCCTATAGACTTGCTTATAGAGTCAAGATACTGCCTGCTAAGTTTGCTGTGGCAGCCCTTCAGCATCAGATTAAGATAGCATTTGGAAAAATAGCAAACCACCTTAAGAAATCTGAAAAGTGAGGTTGGATTTTACTACCACTACCCTAAAACCATGTCTGTGTATCAGTGTGCCCTTGGGAATGCATTCAGCCAGTGAAACCCAGTTTCCTTATCACATGCAGTAAACACGGTGATGTTAAAACCCTCTATGGTTTCTCATGCTTTTATCACTAGGATTTATGTCAGCAAAATAGCATGGAAAATGTATTCAAGTGGTTATTATGCACCCATCATTTCCACTCTGATCCGGCCACGTGGGTTTGTATCTGGCACCTTGTATGCAAAGGAAATCTGCTTTTTATGGAAACTAATGTATGGTTAATTTGATACATTAGCATGTGATAATTAGTACGTAGGGTTTATGATGTATTACAACTACATCTTAGTATACATGCACACAAATACATAATACATCAGTGTGTTAAATGCAGGCATCTCTAGGACAGAAGGTGATATAAACAAATCTAAGCAGAAGTTTTGGACGTGGAATGAGGACTGCATAATGAGTGCTTCAATTTACAGTCCAATAACATAATATATATTCCTCCCCACACCCTATATAGTGTGCATGTATTAAAAATCTCTTCTCTAATCTGTCTAAATCTATATCCCTGAATATATTAGGACTTTCTGGGGTTCTTTCTTTTTAAATTGCATAATCCAGGGTCAATTAAATACTTGCAGCTTGAAGATGCACGCTGTGGTCGTGGCAGAGCAGGACATCTCATTGCTCTCAGTTTTGTGCATCTGTAACCATGGCGACTTTGTGGCTGCAGCTTCCCCCAGACTTCGTGTAACCTGGGGTGGGTAAAGGCATGCTTCTCTGTCTGGTGTGGATGTCACGTACAGGATCTCTTAGGATACATTTTTAATTACTATGTTCTCTTAATTACTCCTTTTGATTTCCCCGGTGAATTGCCTTTCTCGAGTTTCAGTGACTCATTGTGAAACCGAGTGATATCTGCGGCGTCTTCAGTCAGTGTTCAGGAAAATTCATCCCAGACCTCTGCGCCTTCTCAAGGGCAACACCCGCCTGAAAAGTGACGCATCCCGGTGCTTTGTGCTTGTGGCTCCAGACCAGATGTGGTGTTTTACAAGCGCAGATTTCCTTCCCTTGGCTGCTGGCCTTGCCAGCCTGCGCTGGAGAGCGTGGCCGTGCTGTCTGAAGTGGCCTCCGAGGCAGACCTGCTTTGGCTGCAGGCAGGGTGCCTGCAAGGTGGGCTCCGCCATAGCATCTCATCATAGGGAGGTGAAAGGACTGTTACATGTTGGTGACCTGAGCAGGAGTGCAAAGGTGACTTGTGTTGGGGTGCAAGGAGAAAGGAGGCTCTCATCGCCCTCTTGGCCATTTGATCCCCTCCACGGCTGTCACGCACTTGCAGAGATAGACTTACGTGGCTGTGGGACATGGTGCTGGAGAAAAGGTGTCTTAGATGTGCTCCGGGGGTAGCTGTGGGGTGCCCAGCGCATGCATCCTGCTCGCTGGGGTTTGCAGGCAGCAATCTGTAAGTCTGCAGTGTGTAAATGTTGCCAGCCCCCACTGAGAGGTGACTTAGCCAGGCAGCGTACCCTGTAATGGTGCTCTTTTTTTGATTGCTCTTAAGAGACTACGGCACAGCGTGCTGGGATCAAACAGCTCTGGATTTACCCATTTATTTGATAGATATGTTGCTAAGAGCTGTATTTTATCCCTTTAAAGGCAATCGCTTCTCCTGGTGTGCTAAACCCACCCCTGGGCAGAGGTCCAGACAGCACAAGCCCCACGCCCCAGGCAGACGGGATGGACGCCACCACAATACAGATGTTTTACAGCCACACTGCACGGGACTGAGCCACACCAGTTGGGGGGGCCGTGCCAGACTTGGGGGGTTGTCTTTCTCCCAGTATACCTGGGGGACTTGCCCTCAACTTGGCCTTCATGACATGGGGAATTTTCCTGCATGCTAGGTTAATCAGCATTTAAAAGTGAGCCCATGTATTCTTCCGCTTAAACTGCAGTAAACACAAGCAGTAACAGTACTATTTCTTTTTTTTACCTGGGCAGTAATATGCCTTCTTTTTATTAAGTCATCCTTAGGTTAGCCGTCACCGTAAATAGCTGAGCAGTTGAGGTGTGTTATTAATCACCGTCAGATGTTTAGCACATGAAATAGTGCAGCAGAAAGCAATTGGATCGCCTCCTCGCCTTTATGAGCGGGCTCAGATGCGATGAGGGGGGATTTATGGTGAAAAGCAGCCCCACGGAAAGAACCCATCGTACTTGTTGAGGACAAGCAATGTAAGACCAGTACTGCTGCATTTCTGACAGAGGGCAGCATTGAGTTTTTTATCATACAAAAAAAAAAAAATACGCTTAGCTCTCTGGTGATTACGCAGTTCAGAAAGAAGATGAAGGGAAAATGGTTTTCGGTCATGACAGAAGCAACAATTACATTGCTGTTTGCTACTAGTGATGCTCAAAGCATTCTAGGCGTAGACGACCCTGAAGCAGGGCTGCCACCGTAGTCAGAGAAGGGGAAGTATTTACATACAAAGCACGAGTCAACCGACATCGCTTAGTTGCAAAAAACGTGCTTTCTGCAAAAACTTGGCAACCTCTTGCTGTTTGACTCTCAGCCTTGCAGAGTTAACATGAGGATGGGTTTGCAAGAGAGCGAGCATCTCCTGCCTGCACTTGTGCGCTCCCCCAGCCTGCTGACGTGCTCCTGCAGCCTCCTCCGCCTCTGCCTGGAGCCACAAGAATAAGCCACATTTACGCTCGCAGCCGGCCTCGCACTTAGAGCAGATGTGGCAGCAGCAAGTGTTTGAATGAGAGAAGTGACACAACCGGCTGGCAGGAGCATCTGTGCGTGCTGCCGCCCTGGCAGAGCCTCCTCCGTCCTTCCCCGGGCTCCCTTGCTGGTCCTCCCTCCCCCAGCAGCTCTTTTACCGCTCTTTTAACAGCATCCCGACCCCTTGCACCAGCAGCTGGCAAGCTTTTCTGCCATGCTTCATGGCTCCTAATATTTTTCCCAGCCTGGGCAGCTGCCCAGCCCTCCCTCCCCACCACATCCTCAAACCCTACATGCATATGGTACCCGTGTCTCCGCCCGCTGCATACACAGCGTTGCCAGAATGGGATGCGCTGTACCACCGCTTCTGTCCCTTCTGTCCCACGGTGGTTTTCAGAAGGCGGTTGTGCAGACCTTTGGGCTGATGAGCCCTTGCAGAGCCCTCCTGGGAGCTACCCTGCCACTGTGCCTGGTGAGGGGACAGCAGCTTGCGAAGAACCGAAACCAGAAGCCAATTCTGTTTATGCCGGCTGAACATGAGCCGGCAGTGTGCCCAGGCAGCCAAGAAGGCCAATGGCATCCTGGCCTGTATCAGAAATAGTGTGGCCAGCAGGAGTAGGGAAGTGATCGTGCCCCTGTACTCGGCACTGGTGAGGCCGCACCTCGAATACTGTGTTCAGTTTTGGGCCCCTCACTACAAGAAGGATGTTGAGGTGCTGGAGCGTGTCCAGAGAAGGGCAACGA
>NW_008795718.1:273225-326810 GCF_000699145.1 Aptenodytes forsteri | reverse complement strand
GGAGGTATTTAAAAGACGAGTAGATGAGGCACTTAGGGACATGGTTTAGTGGGTGGTGGTGTTGGGTCGACGGTTGGACTCGATGATCTTAGAGGTCTTTTCCAACCTCAATGATTCTATGATTCTATGATTCTATGATTCTATGCTTCCCTGTCAGAAAGGCCTGTTTTCACCATCAGAAATTTCCATGGGAAATTTTTTTTTCCATTGCAAGAAATGCTCTCAATGCTCACAAAATGTTTACTTTGCTGCGAGCCGTTTCTTTGCAGTGAAAAGCCTAGCATGCACATTGTTCAAAAACTGTGTTATCAACTAGCTTTTAACTAAAATTTCCTTTTAAAGCTGGCTACTTTTTGTGAATATTTTGGCAGGGGGAAGGCAGGGTTGGATTTCTTTGCTCACAGCTTCATGGAAAATGCTGCTTTCTGGTCTGCCCTTTGCCAGGGCCGTGCCACTCCTCCTTCACCGAGGCCATGAAAGCCTCCGGAGCTGGGTACTACCTGGGCAGCCTTGTAAGGAAAACGTGTCCTGTAACTCCCAGCTCTTGTTCCCCTGTTTTGGGGGACTACGGAAAGGAGGGGGGCCGGAGGGGAACAGAGAAAGTATCTGGGGAGCCACCAGCTCCTGCTGTGGACACCGCTCTCGTGCCCCAGCTTTCAGCTTGAGTCCCCATCTCACTAAAACACTCAGTTCCCTCCTGGTTTTTAATAAAACTGGAGAGTTGCGAGGGCATCCCTGCGGCTGCAGAGGAGGGGACGCTGCCGAAAAGCACCCTGGGCAAACGGCTGGGCTCAGACGGAGGGCAAGCAGAAAGTTTTGGAGGGAGGGTGCAGCTGGCGCAGTATCTATGATGGGATTGACACTGTCTCTCCTTCTCTGTCTCTGTCCTCCGTTAGAAACACATCTTTCTCTCTTTTCCCTGCCAGCAAGGAATCAATTCCTTTAATACCCGAGTAATGCATTTTATAATTAGAAACAGTCCTTGATTTGGGAGTTCACAGCAAAGCCTGGGTCTGACTTTCTAGCGTTCCCAGCCTGTTGCAGCCCTCTGTTTGTAACAGAGAGGAGGCAATCACTATATAAAATCGCTAAAAGAGCGTGCACACCATGAAATTGAACGGACATTTAGAAACATGCCCACATAGGAATATTTTTCAGTAAATGTGGATGTTTTCCAAAAATGGGGTATGCGTGTGTGTGCATATGTGTGTGTGTTGTCTGCTGCGTGTGCCACCTCCCTGTAGGCATTTTCATTATAACTTTGGGAAAGAACTGCTGCGTATTCCATCTTTGCCCTATCTCATTGATATTCATTCATTCTCTAGTGGGCTTAATGCTGCTGTCTGCACAAGGAAAAAATTAAAATAACAAGACAAGGAAATAATAGAAGGAGGAGGTGATTCTTTTTAAACTTTTCTTGGGAGTGAAGACGAGGATTCATTTGTCCTGAGCCTTTGTTCAGGGAGCCCTCGGCACAGCAGTCGTCGGAGCAGGTAGCAGGAATGAGGTAGCTGACTAGAAATATTCATATACCTTGAAATACATCTATAAATCATGTCACTACTTTTCTCTGCAGGGGCTGAAAAGGAGGAGGAAAGAGGGATCAGAACAGCAAACAGATCAAACAAGCAACCTTCAGAGGAGGCATCAGCCCCACACTGATCTTTGGCACGATGTGAGCATCTTTGAGGGTCCCTGTGGGTACTTTTATTTGTCTAAATTAGGGCTGACTGTACCCAAATATTTATGTGCCTCTTGAGTGGCTTTAAAAATGTTTAAAGGCCTTTGCTCGTGCAGAGTAAAAGTTTTCAAAGGAGCACAAGTCCTGTTGACTTGCAAGAGGATATGAGCACCTATGTCACCCGGCTGCTTTTGGAAATGCTCCCCGCAGCACAGCCAAGGCAGGCTGATGGATATTGTCCAGCTGTCCCGGCAGGCAGATGTTGTGCAACCCCTCCAGGGCAAAGGCTATTTGGACAATGAAAGGGAAATGAGGATATTCCTGCCTCATCCAGCCTTAGGAAGGATGCAAGCGTCTGTACAGCTTTACCTGGACGTCGAACTGGACCTGGTCAGGCCAGGGTCTGTGGAGGGAACTTCAGCTGAGCTGTCAGGTCTTGTACGCTGAGGGTGTGGGTCCTGGGGCCACTCGTCGCTCCTCTGCTGTAGGCTGGGTCCAGGCAGTGGGATTGCTCCCCAGTCCTGGTACCCCTCGTGCCACGCAGCCGGATGGCCTGACATGGGCACTGCCAACTGTCTGTGGCACTGGTGGCCGGCCACCATGGGGGGAGAGGTTGCCGTGCCCTCTTTCTGACTCCTTGCACCCATCGACTCCCTTCCCTCCCCTGCACGTTGCCAGTTACTGCCTTTCTGCTGTAATTTCTGCCAGACCCCACTCCACGTCTGGTTACCCCTCATGGCCCAAGGTGTGTCACTGGGCTGCCATTGCTGTCCCTTTGATCACTGCCCACCCCAAAGGGACCTTGAGCAATTGCGTGCTTGGAGCAACATAACATTTTGGCTGTAGCTGTCAATAGTTTGCCTACTTTGTAAGGGATCTTTGGCTGGGTGAAATCCTTGCAGCTCCACTGCTTTCACCTCTGGACCACAGTATTTCTACAGAGAGGTGCATGACAGGTTTTATGGGTCTGGAGATGGGCTTTTAACTGCTCTGCTTCATTTGTGCCTTCACCTCCCCTGCCTGCCCCTCTATAAATGCCTATCTGGCCCATGGAGTCAAAGGCGGTTGAAGATAATGTTAGCCACATCATCTTCTTACACGCCTTAACTACTCGAGGTCAATGAGTCAGCTAGGCTTTGGTTCACTTAGGACAGCTTAAATTTGAACATGCTCACATTTGCCCCCAGAAGGGGAGCAGATAGGCCACTTTTATACTTTGGGCACCATGCAGGAATGGAGAGATCAAAGTCACCAGTAGCTCAACCAAGCATAAAACTATGTCAATGGCACTACCATGCTGCTGTCTATCAGGTTCACGAGGACTGAGCTTTGCTGAGACCAAAGGCAGAAACTCTGTTTATCTATCTATCTTCTGTGCAAATTCAGAATACTACAGTATCATAAATCTTAAGCTTTGAATGGAAAAACTCCTTTTAAAGGTGGCAAATGTTTGCAGTTTGGTTGCCAACATCCTTTAGTGACCTGTAGCATTCCAGTAGTCATTTTTACTATGTCAAATGCTAGCAAACAGCAACGATGCCATTTCACAGGGTAAAACACAAACTTTAAACAGCAGCAAACATGCTGCCTTTTGAGATGCCGTGATAGATTAAGCACCTTGCAAGCCCCAAACAAAAAAATCAGTTATGCATTCATATTTCATATCTTTTATCTCACCTCGAGATGGCTGTGGCATTTATTGAGTGCTGATAACATACTGTGTGGTTGTAGTAGCAAGCAAAGCAAACTGGGCCACAGAAGAGCTATAATGTCAGAGGAAAGCAAAACAGCACCATCGAGCAGATGATTCCTCACCTGGAAGAGCGACCTTCAAAATTCACACTTGGAGAATGCAGAGGCTGAGCATGGCCCAGACCGGTGTCAGGGCTAAGGGCGATGTACAAACCTTTAGCAGACAACGAATCATGGTTTTGTGTACGAGCTACCTCCACGCCGAGGTGGGAAAAGCTTTGAAGGTTCCTCCCCCGGCCAGCCTGGGCACGTGGCTGTGTGTTTCATCCTGCCTGGCATTCAAGTGACGGGCGCCAGCAGGAAAATGGATAAGCCACTTGCTGAGAACATGCTGCTGCTTCGCCCTCCGGCTAATGACAGCAATCACCTTCAGTACAGTAAACCCAGCTTTGCTTCTGCAGATATATCCCTCGTGCTCCGGGGTGCGGGACCGCACCGGGCTTTGCCTCTGAGACCTGCTGGAACAGGCATGCCAGCATAGCTGGGAGATACTCAGACACAGTATGGCTTAAGGCAGTGGAAATGATGGGAAATACGAAGGAAAAAGCTTCCAAGGGGAAACATCTGTTCTCTTTACCATTAGCTACAAGTGGTACCTTTTTAATTATTGAGATGCTGAAGCTGGCAGAGGTTGCAGAGTGGATTGACTTGGTAATTATTTAGAAGAGTCCCAATTGCTGGCGAGGATTCCCATGTAGTCATTTTCTGACTGGATAGAGGGAGAAATAAACTCTTCACTTATTTATTATTATTACGGCCTGTCAATTATGAAGATTTATTCATTCCTGCTGAGCTACCTCGAGACTCGGCTTTATCACTTCACTACTGCTGCCACGACACTATTATATATGTGAAAATGTGAAGGTAAGGCATACTTTTTGAAGCCATACACAATTCATCTTCCTGAGTTTTGACAGCTCCCCCCATGTTCAAGATAATACCATCTAACAAGCCGACCACGGCATTACAAGGTGCTTTTCTCAGGTTTGATTCAGCACAGCATCTTAGCGCACACACCATAACATCTTTAAGCAAGTTGAAAGTGCAATGAGACCTAGCCTTAGTGTTTTCCACAGCTTTATAGACTGCTGCATTAAACAGTCTTGTCCATCAGGCTCACGTGCTACTGAGCACATATTTAAGCCCATTGAAATTGGGATTTCAGTGGGTGTAAATTCCCCGTCTTGCTGAGTCAGGCCCTGAATTTGAGGTGGGTCCGCCAAGATCTTTAGGAAATGTAGGGATGCTGGTGTCCTGCCGTTCAGTGTAGCTCATTTAAGCCTGTGCATGGGTGCAGTAGGGGCTTAGCGCATAGCTATTGTTTTCTGGTCCAAGAGGAAGTGGCTTATGACGTTGTTTTCCTCAGGATTTGTGGCTATTCCAGAGGGAGGCTCTGGTATCTGTTGTTGGCAGAAATCAAATTTCCTCCTCTTCTTTATTCTCCTTTCTTCTCCTTTCTTCTTTTTCTTCTTTTGCATTCATTCCGTTCCATTCCGGTCCGTTCCATTCCATTCTTAGTATATCTCAAATGCCTTATATTTAATTTTTAGATTAATGAGACTCTTACTAAAAGGATCACAGTGCCACTCTATTGCCTGTTTGTGTGGTTGCAATCTTAGCAATGTCCGAGCATCTTACAAACACCAACGAGCTCCGTTCCATTCCATTCTTAGTATATCTCAAATGCCTTATATTTAATTTTTAGATTAATGAGACTCTTATTAAAAGGATCACAGTGCCACTCTATTGCCTGTTTGTGTGGTTGCAATCTTAGCAATGTCCGAGCATCTTACAAACACCAATGAGCAGGTCACCACTGTGTAAAGCACTATCTCCGTTTTATACATAGGCTTTGAAAAATCAAAGAAAATGTGAGTGTTTGATTCCTCCCTCCAGTGTTTCACAACAGTTTCTTATACCCACTCCATATAAATATATTAGTTACAGATATAGAATATACATATATGACTAAGCTCTGATTACGCATTATATTTCCACATGACTTTTTGCATTCCTTGGACTTTGCAAGGTGCAACACGCAGCAACTCACTGTCAGTGAGGGGGGCACGCATATAGCCCAGACAGAGCCCAGGGCCCCGGCGGGGGCCGCCACAGGCGCACAGGCGGAGGGATGCAGCCCGCTCTGAGTGCTGTCCGACCCCTCCTCAGCCACTGCTTGACTGTATAGGGAACATATGGGAAAGCAGGCATTCCTGGCCCAGCAAAACTGCCTGTTTTGATTCCCGGTGATGCATTGAAGTTCAGCCTTGGCTGAGAGTCTTACTAATTTTTAGAAAAGAGCGGCAGCCTCCTTTGGCTGTGCCTCGGGAAAACCTTCCCTATCTCTTCATTCCCAGCTCCCCATCTGCCCTGCACAGCTGCCCCCCATGCCTGTTACTCCACTTGCACCGCACCCCAGGGTGTGTGCTCTCCAGATGGTAGAGGACTCCAAAATTTGCTGTCACATGCTTTATTTGAGGACCCATCTGAAAGATGGGGCAGTTGAAGCCCTGCTGCCTTGTACGCTATAGCCAGAATACAAAGGGTGCCACCAGCGAGCCCCAAATGAGCAGGACCCCCCCACCGCGCCGAATCAGGGGTCAAGTTCCTGGGCAGGGGCCTTGCCATAAAAATGCTCTTCACAGCCTCATCCCGAGCAACTGCAACTATTTGGGGCCATCTGTGGATTTGCCACCTCACTGCTCACCTCTTTTTCCAGATCATTAAGGCATGCATTAAACACCACCGGCCTTCTTAACAAATTTGCGAATCACTCCTACAGCTATCCTGACGAAAATGATCCCAGCTCCTTATTTTCTGCCTCCACCTCTGTTTCGCCATGCTTTCCCTCATGTGACAGGGCAATTTCCCAGCCATGATTATGCAAGGTGTGTTAGTAATCAGGATCCCTCACGTCCTTTGCAGAATCAGGGCTTGAATTTCTTTGGGGAGGAGCGGGTGCTGTTGCTGTGCATGCTGGCTTCCCGGCCATGCTGCAAGGTTGCTCTCTTTGCTGAGCATGTCAAGGTCGTGCCACGCAACTCTTCCAGAGGCATGGGAGAGGCATCCGAGGAAGTTTTCCCATTGTTGCTGGTCTGCTTTGCGGCTTTTTGCAGGAAGCTGTGCTGCACCTGCAACCTGGGATAGGCAGAACCTGGAAAGAAAAGATATAAACAGCAAAACTAGAGCCACCGCCACACCGGGCAGTTAGTTTTATTTATACAAACATCCCTCCCCCACTGTAGTTTTTGCTTTCCTGGCGCATATTAATTTTTCTTCCTCCACTCTTCTTCTCAGTACATTGTGGGGCCATGAGTTTCACGTCCGCTGCCTTTTGCTTTGGCGGGCCATCAGCCCTGCCGGGTCAAATGCCCTCGTGCTGGGGCAGGCTGCTCGCTGGGTCGGCACAAGCGCGACGGCCTCATGCAGCAGCTGCAGGTCTGCTGTGCGATAGCTGAGGCAGACGTGCAATGGTGGGTCTGCACTATGCACCCCGGGTTTCCCCCACCACCACCACTCTTGGGGGGCCCGTCCTGAGCTCACTATGAGGGACTGGTAGCTTATTAAACTGCTCACCGTGCTATGCAGCCGCACACCTGCAGCCTTCCCGCTCGGCAAGGCCATCACTGCCATGCTGGTTTTGTCTGGCACCTCGAGCCATTCCTCCTACCTGACGGTGGGGGAGAGCCTGTTGCGAAACTTCCCCTCGTGCAAAACCACGCCTTCTGAAAATGCACTGTGGGATACAGCCCTGAGGAAGCAGAAGAGCCCAAAGCCAGACTCAGATTATGGCTTTCCTTTCCACCAGCTCTTTCAAAGAGAGGGACACAACCCCAGTCAGACGGTTTGTACTTTAACACACAGGACGAATGGTGCCTGCATCCCGCCACCTTTCCCGGTTGCCGGCATGGAGGCCTGGCAGCTCCACAGCCAGCTGGGGCATCGCTTCATCCCAGATCTCAGCCGTGTGCCCAGAGATGGGCAAAGCACAATCCCTCCTCCCAGCATCCAGCCGCCCTGGGGAGCCACCGTTAGGGGGGCCAGGAGGCAAAAAAGCCATCACCAGCTGTGGGAGCTGCCTCCCAGGGCGGTGGGGGGTGCAGAGCCCTGGCTGTAGGTCTTTGCCGGAGGGGGGAATATTTGCAGCCCCGGGGTGTCAGGGTGCAGAGGACTGTCCAGCCCAGCTGGGCTGTATTGTTTTTGGATGCACCGAATGGAAAATATTAGCCCGTAGACAAAACAGACGCTGTGAGAAGCGTGGGGCGGCGTGCCTGGTGCAGGAGCTGGGACTGAAGCAGCACGCTCCCCACGGGGCTGAGCTATGCCAGCTATGGGCTGCCGGGGAGCCGTGCCGGCACCGTCCTCACCCGGCCTGCACTGGGAATAGCTTTTACTGCTGCGAGTTCACCTGGGCACGCTTCATGGAAAAGTTTAAAGGTGACAAGTCCTCCTCGCCTTCCTACTGCCTGCCCTGGAGGTCAGGGAATGGCTCAGTGTGCGGCTGCCTGCCTCTCCAGAGATAACCAGGACGCGGCCAGCAATCGGCCTCCTGCTCTAAAAACGGCTATATTTTATAACAAATATTCTGCTTGTTGTTGGCAGGTAGTAACCGCAAAGCAGAAGGCATAACGCGCAAACAGGACAGGGCTTATCTCCCCATGTGATAAATATAGAGCTGGAACCTGCACCACACCTGAGGTGACAACCTAGTGCAGCCCCGCAGAAACACACGGGGAAAAATCATGACTACGGGCACGCACCTTGGGTCAATTTTCCATAGTGCTTTTTGTCCCCTGCTTAAACCCAAAACTTGTTAATTCAGAGCCTCCGCTTCTCCATGCCATCTGCTTGCGAGCCGGCGTCGCTGACAGTACCTGGAGTCAGCTCTCCTGCCACCTGCTCCCGCTGGGTTTTCCTCCCCTGGCAATGCGATAACCTTCAGTTTGCAGCCTGCTCAAATGTGATTCATTATTAATTGGCTGTAAAAGCAGGGCCACCACAATGGACTTTTGGAGCTCCTCCCTCCTGCCTGTCTCCTTGCATGCCCCGGGTCAGCTGAGCGGGACGGGCAAAGCACGACTCCGAGCTCAGCCAAGGAGGCGTGCAAAAGAGGGCCATGCTGCATGGCATCCCGCAGCTCCTGTCTCCGATGTCCTCTGCGGATCCCCATCCAGATGCCAAAACTGGTGGAGGGTCCTTGGGAGGAGGTACCGCTTTAGGGACAGCTTTGTTTCCAACTTGCAGGGCGGCACAGCCTCCCCTATGCCCTGGTTTTACCAAGCCAGGCTCCGTCCTGCTCCCTGCAAAGCCTGGTGCTCTCCCACTTGCTGACCCATCCATATTCAGGCCAGAAGAGACCATCACCATAATCTGGTTTTATCCCCTTGAACTCAGCTGTAAAGCTTCACCCAGCGATTCCTGCGCTGAGCTCATGAGCCCTGCCAGAGGTAGCACCTGGCTTGTCAGAGGTCCAGCCCCGATTCAAAGACTTTGAACATTTTTTACAAAAATCTTTGGAATGTCTTCAAAAGGCTGTAAATAAACACCGTGAGACGTGCAGATGAGAAACATGGCTTTCTGTCCCCCCACCCTCACATGGGGCATGGCCGTGGCACTGCAACCATCACTCTCAGCTGCTGCACAGGCTGCATCCATATGGCCCCGGCGGATACACACCAGCCCCCATGACAGACACCACACCTTCCAGCACAGCGTTAGCGTGGAGCGTAAAGAAAACAAATCAGCAAAAAGCCCCAGAAGATCAGATCAGGATGTTTCCATCCTGGTCCTTTCGGGGATGGGGGAAAGCAGCAGTTCACCATCCCAAAGCACAACCCAGCTGGCTTGGCTGCCACGCAGGTACCTGTGGTACAGTGCTCCAGGGCATCATCCCCATTCCCTCTCCAAAACCCGGGGCCAGCAGCGGTCCTGTGCCCTGTCCTCGCGATGCAGGGTGTCTGCACGGCCAGCACCCCTGCTGCTGGTGCCACTGCCCTGCTGGGGGACCAGGGGCTAGGGGAAACCCTCCCCAGCTCTCCGGGAAGGGCTAGCTGTCCAAAGCAAACCTAAAACCCCAGCTTTCCAGCTGGCCTCCTGTTTGTAGCCCTAGAGAGAGCTTTTGGGTACAAAAAAACAATCCCAAATGCCTAAAAATAACCCTGAACTTCTTCAGCAAGGCAGTTGCATCTTGAGGTATGCAGAATATTATCAAACACAGAGGCCTCCTGCTAAAGCTGGGGAGGGGATGAAAGCCCCCTAACTCCTTTTCTCTGTCCTGACCTGAGCTGCCCTTCAGACCTGGGATGTGTTTTTATCCGAGCACGTTTCAGGATGCAATGTTGTTTCCAGGGCTGAGGCCGTGGGGTCATGCTTCATGAGCTGCTTGGCCAGGACAAGGACGCGCAGCTGCCATTACGCCTTCTGCTCCTCCTGCGTCAGAGAGCCCTGCTTTGTTTCTCTTCCCAAGACCAGTCAGGGACGTTTAAACAAGCAACGGACATTTTATTTTATTGAAATAATGAAAAAAAATTTTAAAAAGACCCTTTTGTTTTATAAACCTGAAGTTTTTGGCTTCGTCTCTCTGACAGCGTCCCTTCAGCACAAAGCAAACCTAGAAGAAACATAACAATGAGATATATTAGCAGCTCAAAAACTCCGCTCAATTTAATGCTATGTGTTATTGCAGGTCTGAAATGTTATTTCTGTTGGATATACAAAACCTTGCTCTTTTAACAGATTTATTCCTTCACTCCTCTCGCACTTCTCTCCAACGGCAGGTCTTTGTGCTTCGTCTCCAGAGTCCAGGGCTCAGTCGTCTCACCAGGGCCGATGTTTCCCAGCTCTGCTCGCGATGCTCTAAGCCCTGGGCGCACCCAATGTTTCTGCCAGTCACCCACTGCTGCTCCAGCCCTGGCGCAAACACCGGTTTCAGGAACAGAAACCTGCTTGCCTGGGCTGGAGCAAGATTTTTCTTTAGAAAAAGCTGACCTAAACTGGGGGAAAGAACAACCACCCCTTCTTTTATGCTAGTAACTTTAAAAAACATTAAAATCGAAGGCTTTCAGGGCAGAAAAATTCCCAGCATCAGGCTACTGATGTCACGGAAGATGGTTTCGTTATGAGCAAGGGCTGTCAGGAAACAGATACTCCTTTTAATGACTAGTCCGGTCACTGTCTTGAAACAATTCAGCCTCCACATTCAGAGTTTCTTGGATTATTATAAAGTCTCCAGTGGGGTTGCTGTCTGCGGAGAGCTGAGGATACCTGACTGTACACCCTGTGTAAATATACACGCTCACACTCGTGGCAACGACTATCTTTATGGCCACAAAGTCCCATGAAAGCAGATGGTACTGTAGTAAAACTACAATAATCAGAGTGATTTACATACACAGGCAACTCCAGCTCTCATTAAGAATAAATGAAGTAAAGAGACTCAAGATGCAAGCGGCTCTCCAGCTCTGGCTCCAGGCACTCCCAGCATCGTTGATGCCTGCGCCTGGGATGCTGCTGCAGCCCCGGGTAATGATGGAGCCTGGGAACCCCAGATTTGCATTTATATATCAAGTTTGAGCCAGAGTGTGCGCCCAGGGCTTCAGTTTGAGCCCACCTCCAACAGAAACCGAAGGAAAAAATGCTTTTCGTAGATTTTAAGATTTTAAAGTTGAAGCTGAGACCTGGTGGTAAGTGATGCAGATGATCCTCCCTTGAAAGCTGGAGCCCAGCAGCTCCCAGCGTGCCCCAAGCACGGCTGCCTTGCCAGCAGCCCCCAAGCCTCCCGTGTGCTCGATGAAGTTGGTAAGGACAAATCTGGCGCCTTTCACCTGCCCTTTGGCCATGGCCTCTGGGCAGGAGAATGGCGCAATTACCCAGTGCAGGCAGGCCAGCATTCCCAGCCCCCTCCCACGGGAGGTCCCAAGGGGTCTGAGTCCAGGACATGCGTGACAGCGGGGATGGTGTGACCACATACGGGTACGCCCCAGCCCACCTCCCCTGCCACTCCTTGCGTGGGTCGCCTTGGCGAGGCTGCCCAGGCTTTCTGCCCACCACCTCGTCTCCCTCTCCCAAAGCAAGCGGCGCTCCCTTGGGTCTCCTCTGCCTGCTGGGAGTGCACCCGGCCCCTCCACCAACTCCCGCTGCCCCCAGCTCTGCCAGCCCGGACACAAAGCCAACAGCCAGAGGAGGCAGCCGAGCCCTGGGCAAGGGCTATGCCATGCAGCACCTTTACCTTTCCAGTGTAATTTTGAAACGATGGCCTCAGCCAGCCCTTGGCCAGGCACAGCTGCTGTACCTGGAAAGATAAAGGGTAAAGTCCAGAGAATCACTTGTCCGCCTCTGCTCTCCAGGGCTCTGCAAGGGCTTGCCAAGGCAGCGTGCCTCTCCTCGTGACCCCTCACTTGTCCTGAGGGACTCGCTTTGTGAGAAAGAGGGGGAGGAAGGAGGAAAATACAAGATGCAGCACAATTAAAGCCGCCAGGAACCTGATGAGCCAGCCAGCCCCTGGCTGGCCTGCAAGCATCCTTGGGGACCTCCCTGGGGGCAGCCCCCAGGGGCTCTTGCAGAGAAGACTCCAGGGATCCTCTTCCCAGACAGCACAGCCTGCGTTCCCTTTCCTCTTATACACTTTAGTTTTTAGGAGTTTCACCTGTGTGGTTTAGTTTTTGTTCGCAACTTGTTCCCGTACGGTTTAATTTACACCTCTAAAATTAAAACCAGCTTCCTCGCTGTTAGTAGGCCAGGTCTGAGCACCAAGCTATGAAGTTTTCTGTTTTTCTGTCCCTGTGAGTGTAGTCAAGCTCAGGGCTCCTTGTAGCCTTGGTGTTTCTCAGCCCAGAGCTACAGGAATGGGGAGCTGCAGCAATGCCAGAAAGTTTTCATGAAACTTTTTTTTTTTAAGTGTCATCAAGCTGCACAATGAAATGGCATCAAAAGACGCCAGATGAGACACTCTGAAATTCATATTTAATTTGTTTTTTTAAAAACCGCCATTAATCATTGCTGCTCATGATATTTACAAGGAGCAAAATATTCCATTGCAAAACCGAGGCCGCCTTATTCCTGAAGTGGGAATAAAAAAGGGCCAGAGCCAGTTAGGAGCCCTCTGACAAATGAGTGCAACATATTCTAGAGTATCTTGCAATCTGCAAAGCAGCCCGTTCATTAGCATGCAATTACTCAGTGCAGCCTTCATGTGCGGCAGGGACATACACTCAGGCCTCCCCGAAGCGTGGGACTCATGTAGCTCAGGGGGGAACTTCCCCGCTCAGCCGATGGGCTGAGTGCGCCGGGTCCCTTCAGCTTCCGCCCTTGCAATGTCTAATTCCACCAGGCAAAGCTGGCCGAGGTGATTCACTCGGGAGGAATGTCAAAACAGCGCAGCAGGCTGCAAGAACAGAAAACAGCCGTCCTGGGCAGCCAGCCCCTCCCCAGCCTCTGCCCAGCGGCCTGAGCAGATGTCTAGGGAGGGCTTAAGGAAAGCGCAGGCATGCAATGAGTCTGCCCAAGGCAATCCCACCCAGTGGCTCAGGGACTCCACTAGCTTGAGGTGACATCCGTGTGTTTAGCAGCCCTTGAAGGATTTTGCTTTCTTGAATTTGTCTAGCTGCTTTCTGACGCCTTACAAAGCTCCTGGCACCCACACCATCTTGTGCCAACAATCTCAAAGGGCAACTAAGTGCTGAAATACCTTTTTTCCCCTGCTTCTTTTAAACCTGCTGCCTAATAAATTTACATTATGACTTTAAGTCTGGCGAGAAGGAATTGAAGTTCCTTCCTGTTTCCCTTTCTCTCACAGACCTCTCACATACTCACCCCTGCTCTGCAGCCATCTCTCTTCCAGGCCGATACATCCCAGCCTATCCAGCCCATCCTCTCGCAGAAGCCGTTCCCTACCTTTGCCTGCCTTTTTTTGCCCAGCCGTGCAGCGCTAGCCATGTTGATCTACCTGAGGCACCTCACAGTGAGGCAACGGAGATACAGGTAGAAAGAGCCACATCAGTGCGATGCTCTGTCTGAGGTAATCACGCCGTGCACAGCGTTGCCCTGTACACGGAAAGCCTCACTGTTTTCCTTTTGCTGCATGCTCAGCCATGGGGATGATGCTGCTGGATGTGCCCGTGAGTACACTGACAGCTCCAGGCTATCCGGGTCTAGCTCCCGGCACGACCAAACAACCACAGTGCAAGCGCAGCAGGGATGCAGCTGAGCATCACTTGGCACATCTTGGAAAACAGCACAGGTGAAGAAGGAACAGCATGACTACCTCAATTTCTCAGCCCGTGCCCAAGGGCACCCAGAAGGCAAACACAGAGCTCATACGTGAGGAAGGCTCAGGAGCAACCACAAAGGAAATCTCTTACTTCGCATCCTGGGCAAAGGATGCTTCTCCCCGGGAGATAAAACAGGCTGGAGAGGGGCAGGTGCAGCTCTTCCCTCTCATGAGGAGCAGAGGGAGCACTCCACTGCTAGACACACACCTCCCCTCTTGCCCTGCTGTTCCTGAGCTATCAGCGTATTTCAATTTACTTTAATTACTGCCTTTACCTCCTGCCTTTGAGAAGCTGCCCCACCCCCCACAGCTTGAGTGAGGAATGATATTTTACCATCATTAAACCAGGCAGTCTGGCAATATCCCATATGTTTTCATATCTGCCTGGCTTTAAATGGGGACTAGCTGTGAAGTACGTTGAGGACCAACCCCATACACAATCTATCCCATACTCCTCTGTGTCTACCAATGTTGGGGACCAACCTTGATCAATTTTCTCTGCTGCACATTGTGTTCCAGTCCTGACCACATCCCGCCTCTCGCTATTTCATGCCCTTTCTGGCTGCTCATTTGATGGGGAGCTGAACAAAACCAGTACAAAAGGAGGCTACGGCAAAACTTGCGCTGACATTTGCTGGCATTGTCCTTATTTTCTGGTAAGTCGAATGTGGAATGTGTCTGAGATTTATCAGAGAAAAAATGTCACCTCCTACCCCTTCCTCCTGATAGATATAAAAAAAAAAAAGCAGTGCCCTGTATTCTTCCACCACAGACACGCACAGCCACCTAAACGCTTAAGCACAGATGCACAGTGTAATCCCAAGGAGGAGGTTACGGTATCTTCAGGAGCTCCTTCCTCCCGCTGGATTACTTTTAAAGGATGCAATGTGCTTCTCATCTTTGCAGCCTCACACCTGATGTTCTGGGAATTGCCTAGCCATGATGTCTGTACCACTGCGGACCTTTACATCCCCACAGTCCTTCACGTGAAAGCGATAAGAGTGAAGGGCTGCATGTTCCCCCCGTCCTTGGTCAATCCTGCCTCCTGGTGCCCTCCTGTGATGAAAAATATCACATCAGCGACTCCTTCTCGGATGGAAAAACCTGACCTGAACACTGGTCCCTGTTTCTCTTTTATATGTCTTCTCCCCTTTCCAGCTCAATTTGTGTCCCGTTGTATGATACTTTGGGGGAAAAGCCTATTGACATGAACGGTGTGAACCATAGCCGCGGTTTCTGTGATTGCAGATGCGTGGATGTACGGGTGTATTTTGTGTGTGCATGCGTGCTTTCGTGTGTAAGTATGCGTATATGCAAACATGTGAGTTGATCAAAGTATTGCACCTGTATATTTATCATTTATTATAATGCATGGCATTTAAAAAGATAGCATGGTAGATGTAATATGTAATGCAAATGTCATGCAAATAATTTACTTAGCGTCACAGCAAGAGTAATGGAAGACAAGGAATCTGACTCTCAGCAAATCCGGTGGGTTTACATTTTACATTACGTACTCACTCCATTTGCTGGGGATGTCACCAGGAAAATAGCTGTCAGTAATACTTTGTGTGGTAGCAGATGCAACATGCAGAACTGCGAGCAGGCTGATGCAGTACCTTTTATTATCCAGATTAAGGATGGCAGGCAATTTATTTGCTAAAGGCCAGCAGCAAATAATCTTTTCCCTGTGAAATGAATTTAGGCAGCTTGAGGTGGGGCCAGAAAGCAATTAAGTATATTATTAAAGCAGGGCAGGAGATTGTAATCATACATATGTATATTATGTACATACATATATAGGAAGGCAAATACGTCTGCAGCCTCCTTTGGAACCAATATTCAGGTTTGAAATGCAATAAGGCTGGAAATTAAATGCTTATCTTCCTTTGTTAACATGTAATCTTTGCCTTTAATCATCTGCATTAATTATTCCATCGCACTGAGTTTTTACATTTCTGAAAAGCAGAAAAGTTAATTTTGTTGTGATTCGTGGCTTTTCAGACTTACCTGGGGCTGAGCACAGCAGGGATGAAGGCAGGCTGGCTATGGACTGCCTCCCTCTCCTTGCAGGCACCCTGCTAACAGGCTCCTCGCCTCCCGCTCCGGGCTGAGCACTCCTGCCCGCCGGGGCGGTGAGATTCCCGCAGCATCTGGCGATAGTGGGATACTCCACGCTGGATGTTGTCGTCAAGGAGACGAAGTATCTAGACTATCATCAGGCCAAACGAAAATACGATAGACATTCAACGAAATACATGCAGCTTTTAAGAAAAAATCATCAGAAATCTTCCGTAGTACACAGAGGGGTTTTTTGCCTCCCTTACTGAGAGGTCTGGTTTATACAGTAAGAACAGAAAACAGTAGGTTTTGCATTTGGCTGTAGCAGAGATGCAGATTGAGACATGCTACCTCCATACAAAATGTTAATAAATACATGACGGGAGAATATTTTCCTCTGTCATAAGAACAGCCACAAAAAAGCCTGATTAAGTACTCTCCATTCACGGTATGTGATTACAAAAGGTAATCCCTGCTCACACTGAGGACGTAGCAGTCGTAGGCACAAACCACCAGCTGAGCAAAAGGTCATCAGGACTTAGGGACAGGGGTACCACACCTGGCCCAGGGATGCTCCTCAAATGTCTTCCAGCTCCCCCTTACCCACCCCGCCAGCCCCCTGGTCACCTCCCCACTTCCACGGAGGCAGCATGAGCTATGGCAACAAAAATTTTTACCCTTTGGCTAAGGAGGGTAAAACAGGGATTCCTAAGACTTTTTTTTTCCTTGTGGAATAGCTGATATCCAAACACAGACGTTGCTCTGCTGAGATCTCTTCACCGCTCCGAGACGTCAGCACCTCTGCTGAGCCCATATTGCTGCTGCCATCGTAGGCAACGCGGGGGGCTGAGCCCCGACTGCCAGACTTAAATGTATAAACTGCTACAGCTAGAATTAAACAGTTGATTTCTTTCTTCTGGGGCTGTAAAAAAAAGGGGTATAAACTAGAATTAAACAGTTGATTTCTTTCTTCTTGGGCTGAGGTCAACTCAGGAAAAAGGAGTCACCCTCTTTCCCCCCTTCCCCTTTGGACAGAAAGACTGACGTTTCCCCAGTTGTTATGAACACCAAGCGCGCAGGCTCGTCTCCTTTCCTGCTCATCATTAATCCCCTCGAAAAGACCCTTCTCTTTCCTCTGAGCGCCAGGCAGGCGGGCAGACCTGCCACGGGATGCCAGCGCTGCACAGCTCTATCAGCACACACAGCAGGTCTGTCTTCTCTTTCGGTGGGACTTACTGCAGCCAAACCGGGAAAAGAGCTAGCAGGCCCCATGTAAGGTTCACACGGCGTCAGACTTGGGTAGGCAATGACTTGGGAAGCATCGTTGTGTATCTTCTCCTCACTCATCCAACGCATAGCTGATCAAAAATGTTCTGACCAAACATTTTCCTTTTAGAGATTGCCTTTTTATACAAATTAAAATGCCCTGTGTACTGATTTTGATAAAATTACAATTTTCTTTGCTTAAGCCAAGTGTTCCGACCTTATTAAAACATCACAGATCCGTTGTTTTATTGAAAACCTTTCAATTAAACCAAAATACACTTGTAAAGTGAATTTTAATTCCAGGGGATACTTCAAAATTTGTCGTTTACTTTTGGATTAGGAGTGGAATAAAACAAGGAAGCTACAAGAATGGAAATTATCCAGGTAATTTCTGTATAAGCTGACACGACTCTCACATTAACTGCTTCAGGGCTCTATTGCAGGACGGGGTTAAGATTCAAATTAATAAAGTGAGATACGGTACAGGCCAAATAATGCAACAGCTGGCACAGTGCTCTAAGAGCTAAAGGAGGTCACTAAAAATGATGCCGGTTCACACTGGTTTATATAAAATGCACTTTCTCAAACTAACCAGATGCCTTTGATGAGATGATAAATTTTGCTGAAAGAGATAAAAAGCCTTGGACTTGGTACTGCGTGACATTGGCTTAGAAACTAGAATGGCATGAAATCAATTATTAAGTCAATATTAAATTAAATTAAGCAACTACAAGCTGCTTAATGTCTACATCTTAAAATAAATTGTGAATAGGAATCATCTTCTCTTGTGTGCATTGCATGCGGGCCACTTCAGGGATCATTTATTTTGTCTCCATTACAGCTAATGTTTTTCATAACTTCTTAGAAGAAAACGTAGTATCACCGCTGATAATGCTTGTGGGTGACACAGATGCTGGGGGATACACCGGTAACAAAGAAAGGATATCAGAGATCAGCATCACCTGGTGACCTGCACCTGAGCAAAAAATACTCAGTTTAGCACAGCCAAGCACAAACCCGTACATCTGAGGACCAGAAGATGTTGACAAGGCAGGCGACCTATGCCCGCATCTGGCCTGTGAGGTTAACTAGTCCGGTAAGAGTCTTATTTGCAATTTAATACCCTAGAAGATCCTGGCAGAGCCCCACAGGCATTTGCATCGGCCAGCCTGGACCTGCTCGACACTCGGATGCCTCCCGAGTTCTTCCTCCTCCTGTTTGTTGACCTGCCTGTTGCTCTATTAAAGGCTCCTCGTAGTTGCGGAGCTCTCTTTAACCCTGGTTTCGAGGCACTGCACACCCTACAGAGTTAGGACTGCAGTCATCTTCCACCTCGACACGTGGCCTCCCAGCAGGCTTCCTGCACTCAGACTGCCCCTCGGGGACAAGGGACATCGGTGCTCGCCTGGCTCGTCCCTGGGAGCCAAGGGCAGAGTCCTGCTGTCTTTGGGCTGCTGCTGATTCGGGATCTCTAGGGGACTTGCTTTCAGGCACAAAATATCCTTCCTTTAAATGTTACAAATAAATCTTTGGCTTAATAGCCTTATATTTGTGTGCCATCCTTTATGTCCTCTCAGGATGTTATATGCCACATAAAATGTGAGAGGTCATTAAAGTTAAAGTGAGAAAGTAATTAGCCCATATTTACACTGAGGGATGCAAATAAAATATGTTACTCAAATATCAGGCATCCCTTTTTAAATATTGGCTATTATTCTAGCAAAATCCTCAGTTCTAGAGATGACAGAAGACATTTTATTTAACACAAACTCACCCAAATATTCAACTACACCCAGGTAACGTCATCACCAGGCAAGAGAAGATCACCCTAACACCATCTGCGAAGCTGAACTGAGGGCATTGCTACAGGGACTCTTCCAGCTGCTACATCTCATAAGGGGAACAAAGAGCTGCGGACCCTTCCCCATGAGCCCATCAGCTCTGGCCCCAGAGTCTACAAGGTGCTAACATATGATGCAACCAAAATATATCCCCTATATCCTAGAGGGAACCTATTGCCAAAGCAGAGGAAGGATATTTAATCTGTTTTCTAGTAAAGGCTGAGCGCCTGCTACTTCCCTTTCGTCACTGGCATTACTGGGATCCCTGCTTCGCCCAGCTCCTATTTTCATGAAGCTTGTAGGAACTTAATATCTTTGCGCCTTCCGTTCCTCTGTCAAATTTGGCTGAGCCCGGTCAACGATTCCAATGTAATAGCAGGGAATGCAAAGGGAGCAAGCGGCAGTGTGATTTCATAGCTGTATTTCCTTACGAAGTAAGGCTAAAAATATCAGTGACCTTTCTGAGCTCTATTTTTCCGTGGTTTGGAGCAGAGTTGTGAAATTTGGCAGGTGCAAGAGGCCTTTGGGGTGTGCCTTCTGCTGTTCCTGTGAAAATCTTCCCAAATTTGGGCTAGGTATAAGCCTTTGGAAAACAAGACCATATGTTAAGATACATGTAAGAACTTCAGTAATTCAGTGGAATTCCCCAATAATTTCGTCCTCCTCAAGTCTCGTGCTACTTTCCCACTCTGTGCCACTGCCTGGCTCTGGGGTCTCCATCCAGACATCCCCAGGTCCCAGTATGGATACTGTGTTGGAAAGCAGGGGCACAGTTTCTTCAGAGCTCCCTGTTCTCACCCTGCTAACAACCACAGAGCAAGAGGATGCTCAGAGCGACCGCGTGAAGGGACGAGGACACAGAGCAGATGGTGGACCAAGGTGGCCCTGACTCACAACGTCCCGCAAAAGGCAGCGCCAGTGGACAGCCTTCCAAACCCATTCCCACTTGGAGAGGGAGGGCTTGCCACTGTGTTTGCTCTCAGACCAAAGCTGTGTATGAGCCGCATGCATTAATCTCAGGCATGTGAGTATGCGAGCAAAATAATCCCAGTTACGTGGTTTTGTCACGCACACGGTTGCGGGGAGGTAAGGTCTTGATCTGAGATCCACCTGTGTGGCCACGATGAGGAAGAGCATGTTTTGCTTCACAATAGATTAGTCATTTGCTTACAGTTTAATTAAGCCTCCAATAAATTGTTGGCTAACACTGTTTTCTGGCTGGACAGGTAAGAGTGGCTTTGAGCTGTGCCCACGGGATATCTGCCTCACTGAACTGGAGGGGTGAGCAATGGCAGAAGGTGGTTTGATGACTCCCGCCTGAGTGAAGGATGCTTCTGCATACAGCAAACAAGTGCTTTTTCTTTGCTCTTAATTTATGGGTGCTTGGCTTAAGGGTGGGTGATTTTGAGGCAGAGGATGAGCTTTGAGGTCCTCCATCCCTCCAGGCTCCAGCCTGCTTCTCCCCCAACACAGCGTGTCCTGCTGACCTGCCCGGGGCCACCCCGGGAGTGGTTGATGCAGACCGGTGGGTGGGAGACACCCAGTGATTGGGTTTAGCCAGGGGGATTACTCGCTCTGGAGCAGATTTAGGTGGGCACACCTGATCCCCGAGGGACCCGGGAAAGCTTGTCACAGCTGCGAATGCTGGGAGTGATGGGGGAGGTTGTAGGTAGCAGGCAGGCAGTGGTGGAAGGAAAGCTGATGACGAATTGAATGAGAATTGGGATTGCTTGGGCAGAAAAGAATGAAATTGGACAGAAAGGTAAGGAAAGGACAGGATGGGGAAATGGGAAAATACCGTATACAGTAGTGGCTATCAAATGGGATTTCTATCCTATGCACCGATGATGGCAAGAATCCCATAGAAAAATTAGATTGGGATTGACACACATTCAATTACATTAGTAGTTAAAGCCTGTGTATTGTAGGGGCTGTTCAATTAAAGTTGCACAACCCATGTCCTTTTTAACAGCCCTTCATTTCCAAGGGGTTGACTTTGCAATGATGCTCTGACAGTGCCATTTTCTTGACTGAACTCTAAGCCTCCAAGAGCGGTACGGTGCCATTTGATTCGTGTCGGAGATCTCTACACACAAACCAGTACAGAAATCACAAAGCCAGGCAGAGCTGGAGCAGGTATTAGAGGAGTCATTAGCAAAAGGGGCGGCCGTTCTCGTGCAATGCCTTCACCGCATTCTCCATGCCCCCGTCCTGACAACGTCCACTTGTGGGTAAAACGCTGCTTGAGCCTGGAGTGACTCCAGCAAGGGATGTCGTGAGCAGCAGGCTCTGCCGGTGTTGCTGGCAGTGGGTTAAGGCACTGCCCTTGCACATTACCTGGTGAAGCTGCAGTGGCAGCCCGGGAGCACCCTGGCACAGGGAACAGGGGGGTTGTGACACCCTGAGCCCCACTGCTAAGGCTGCCAGAGCCCATCTGTCAGAGCCCTGGGTGTTAGCAGGATCAGAGCTGACTATCCTTAGTAAGCAGGGGAAGACTTTACTTTTGAGATTAAAGTTGGCCTTGTGGTGCAGGCAGGTGCCTGCAGTTGGGTGTTTAAGCCCCAGCTGTAATATGGACATAGCACAACCCTTGCACATCTCACGCAGGGGCTTTCTCCATCACACAGCGCGTCACGGGGCCGTGGTCCTGCTGAGCTGATGGGTTGTCCCCGAGGGGAGGCTCAGGCTGAGGACCCCAGGCAGAGCCCCCTGGGGACAACCCACCAGCTCCTGGACCCTGTGCAGATGTCCCCACAGCCCACTCTATCAGGCTATGGCACTGGCACGCATCCACCACCCATCTCTCCATGCCCGACTTCAGACTGCAGATTGCATCTTAATAAAAAGGCTGTTTCATAAAGGACTCTCCATCCTATTTGCAATAATTCAAAGCCCTTCTCGTGTTCACGGCTGCGCTAACAGCCCTAGTGGCAAATGCATCAGCTGCTTGTGCAGGAGAGAAATCCTGGCAAGGCTGAATGCAAATTTAGCTAAGCCAAATGGCATACGAGTTTTCCAGAGACCACTGGCAGAGCCCCACTGATTTTCAGAAATATCTATTCTTTTAATAGCCATGGACATGTTCATTGGATACCTATTTTTAAAGAGATGAAACAGACTGAATAACTCAAGTGACCAACATGTCAGTCCTTAGCAGACGAAATCTGGACACAGTCGCTGGGAATTTTCCCATGTCAGAATGAGGCAAAGGCTGCAATGTTTGGCTTCTGTGATCCTGAGGACCCCCAGTTAGCCACCTTGCTCTCTTCCTGGTGATGAGTGAGGAATTGCCCACAGATCACAAAAAATACAAAATAATCACATTTTCCACAGACTTTTCTCAGCTAAATTGCCTTGTTACCTACCCTGTTTCATTTGAAAAAATATTAAACTGGGGGGTGGCTCAGAGGAAAGTCTTGCTGCCACCTTGCCAATCTTGGCATAGTTCAGCTCTCCTTCTTTGAGGCAATGCTGTGAAGACATCATGGCTAATTGTCAGCAAAATTTACCTGGGCAGGTGCTAACACTGAGGCCAATCTATTATATATATGTATATTATTCAATTTGGTTAAGAGTCTGAATGAATTTGTAAGCAGATGGCAAACTGGGCAGTATGACAGGAAGGAAAACCAGGCAGATACAACTCTAATCCTGTTATATATAGGTTGTACCTCCTAGGGACCACCTGTTTCTCTGGGTCTGCAATGTCCCCTTGAGTTCAGAGTGGCAAGGGCAGAATCACCAAAGTCTGATGCTCTCGAGCCAGGGCCTGGTAGTCTCATGGCAGAGACGGCTCTAGCTGCTTTCCTCACCACTACCAGGGTGAGCTGGGCCAAAGGGACCCGGGGAGACACTAGATCAGTTTTGCTGGGGTCTTCAGTGAGAACAGGGTTGGGTCATCACCCACCATCCCCTCTGACCACGTCAACTCTTTTTCTGCTGTCTAATGCTTTGCAACCCAAAGAGCAGGCTAATATTTTAACAGATGTAGACTGCCTCCTTCCCCAATCCCCTTATAGGAAGAGTTCATTGGAAGGTTAATAGGATGCTGAGAAGACAGACTGATTAAAATTAAATTAATCCAAATTAAATTAGGGGAAAGTCAAGTAACCCAGTTGGTTCATAAGAATTCATAGCAAAAGCATTAAAAAGAAGCTGTTCAGACTGTAAGGAAAGAAAGGATCTGGCCCTGGGAGTGTTCTTGCCCAGGCATCACCCAGCTGCATTCAGCTGTGGAGTTCGCACGGCTTGTAAGACCAGTCTCGGGAGCAGCCAGAAACATGCCGTGCTCGCTCATCGGCCCCGCCGTACGCCTAGCTGGCTCTGGGACAGCCTGCAGACTCCCCGGGGGACAGCGTGGCTGGGAGTGCCTGGTGGTGGGACTTGTCACAAAGCCATGCAGGAGGCCACAGGCTGTGCCCGGTGCCCTGCAGCATCCCATCCTGACTACCAGGCAGGCTGAGACGGCAGCATGCAGGAGGTGGTATGTGTTAGGAAGCAGGGCAACACGGAGCCGGCGGGTATTACTACACTCCTTGCCCTCATCCACGCTGCTCCAGCAGCGTGACATCGCACAGGAGGGTTTGCAAGATCTGGGTCACAGCCTGCAAGGTCTACAAGGATTCCCAAGCGTCTCTGAGAAAGCCCTTAGCACAAGTAAGGGTGTTTTAAAGTAGTAATAATAATAACAACAATCAGGAGAGCTATATTCATCTCTAACGCTATTAAAGATATTTCATAAAACAACAAAGCTCTCCACAGATATGTCTAGGTTATCCGTTTCTCCAACCCAGGGATTCAGATGGTCATCTGCTTTCACACACAGCAAGGCAAGCTTTTTTCCTCAGCATGTGAAGTTAGGAGAAAAATTGCTTTGGAAAGAAACAAAAGGTTACAAAATATTCACTATCCTAAAAAGCACAGAGCCACAGATCCTGTAGTTCGGTATGTAACACCCTTAATATACATGTGCCCAATTTTCTCTTCATTTCAAGGTATCTGTATTTGCATGTCTCTGGATTTTTGCTTTTTTGTTCTTACTTTACAAACTAAGAGAGGCTCTTTAAACTCCATAGTGTGCAATACCTCCTTCTGAGGAGGCATTCATCTCATCGCAAGATGAAACAATATATATGTAAATGTACATTAATACATAAAAACTGAAATAAGACATTAACATCTACATTTTGATGCACTAATTTGGGCCTAGTTATGTTGACACAGATGGAGTGAATTATTGGAGGAGAAAAAGCACATCTGTTAAATGTTATTGTTTAATTAAGCCATTAGCAACTGAAAGACAAGAGCCTTTAAATTATAGCATTTTATATTTATCTCAGCCTGTGGTACTCGTATGGCTCCCCTAGCACTTGGAGTGCGTTGCAATCTTTAATGCAATCGGCATAACGACCCCCCTGTGAAGGAGAATAAAAAGCCCCCCCCCCCGCCTTGCAGATGGGGAGGTGAGCTGTTTGGCCACCAGCCTCCTAGGAAATTTGTGGAACAACACAGTGGTCTGAGGTTAACATCATACCACTGACTTGCTTCATTAGTCAGCATGGCGAAGCCTCACAGGACCTCTAAGGAAATCTTCATCTGGAGACAAGCATCCTTGAAACCACCAGTCATTGCTCGGTGAGGGCTTTGCACCCTGATATTTGTGTAGCCCCCCCGAGTCATGGAGTTTTGGATGTACAAAATTTGCTACCTGAGTGCCAAGATCTGTGTGTACAGCCTAAGAAATTGGCAATAATCCATTATTACAGCCGCAGGGTCTCTCTGGAAATCTTATTTTCCTGTTCAATTTTACAGGGAATAAATTTCCTAGCTGGAGGGAAATTTCTTCCTGCGAGAGGGGACAAAACGTCTCTGTGAGACACCTTACCAATGGATTTACTACAACACAGAGGGGAAGAAGTATGATCTTGTATTCCAATAAGCCTGCAGATTCACCAGGGAAGAGGCTACCGTCACCCCTGAGGACAGAGGGTCAGCCACAAGCCTGTTCTGCATTGCTTATCTCCCGTCATCCTTGCACTGTCCCCACCTGCAAAAGGGATGCCAGAATCAGCAGCCGTTGCTCCTGCCCTCAATCCTGCCTTCCTGTGTCGCAAATGAGGCATTGGAAAGGTGAATGGACAAAATAAAGGAAGGTCTTCATCCCACGCTGGCGTGGCAGGGGGTGTGCTGTTCAAGGAGAGCAATCCGGGCCTTGGAGGCACTGTGAGAAGCTGCTATGAGCTGCCCTGCTCTTCCCCCTCTTACTCAGACTACTGTCTACCAGCCTGGGTGATGTCTCTGCAGGTTTCCACACACGAGGAGGTGTTTATTGGAGCCAGGACTTGCCCTGCAGACTGTCCCACCAAACACCTGCCCCCTTTTTAAGTTACATTTACTGGGGAAATAGAGACTCGGGCAATCTCTCCATTTCTCCTCCCTGTTCTTCCCCTCTTACTCCTATAACAGCTTTTGAATCCTTTGCCCAGTTTTGACCAAATTTTACAGAGGTCTAGAGAGCTCAGAGATATTAAGCATCCAGAAGCAGCACAAAACCGGACTTCCATAAAGAAGAAAGAGACCCTTTTAGCGGCTTTAGGGTGGAAGAGGTGAACACCATCAACCTTATCTTTGCCCAGGAACCCAGGCTTCCTTGGTTCTGCTGTCCAAGCAATGCTTGGTGACTGTTGTGATGGCGAGCATTAGGGTCATAAGCAGTGCCATAAATAGCTCATTTAACTTTTATGTGCCGTTTACACCATCACTGCCAACAAAGTGACACATGATAAATAAAAGTAAGAAATGCTTTCAGCTTTAAAAATAGAAATGTTTTTCACTTTAGGTGCTGCAGGAGGAAGGCCTGACTCTGCTCTCACTTATGCTGGCATAAAACAAAATTAGCTACACAGAAATGAATGGAGTTACATCTATCAAAAACTGCACAAGTGACAGCAGGACTGACCTCTTTTCTTTTAAACTTCTTCCTACTCAATACTGTATGAACATCTTTTTTATTTGATGCAGTAATCTCTTAGGGCTGACTCCTGCCCCTCAGATCAGAGCCGATGCCATTCAGGAACTAACATACAGCTCAGATCTTTTTTATTTGATGCAGTAATCTTTTAGGGCTGACTCCTGCCCCTCAGATCAGAGCCGATGCCATTCAGGAACTAACACGGTTACAGCTCAGAGTGGAAAATCAGTCTCGGGGAAGACGCGAGCCATACGAGAAGTGATCCTTGTGCCAGCTCGAGGGCCCAGCGCAGAGCAATGTAAAGTGCCTCCACGGAGGGCCAGCATTTGCTTTTCCTGTGCTAGAAAATGTTAAAGCACAGCACAGGCGCTGGCAGCAGGGAGGGTGCCCATGGGGCTCTCCAAGGGGCCTCTTTGCTGGCAAAAGGAGAAACACTGACGGACTCCTGATGGTGCCCCATTCAGCTGTCCTTGTCCAGAGCCGTTGACTTTAACCAGGCAGGATCAAGCCTCCGTGGGACCTAAGCAGGTTGGCAGAATACATGGAAACTTCCTGAGGGATGTGCCAGAGAAAGGAGACGGCATATCCCTCCTAATGAAAGCAGAGGCTCAAAGACAACAAATCCCTTCTCCCAGGGAGCTGGATCCCAGTGCTCTGCTGTCTGAGGTGGCAGCGATTTGAAAACTAACCAAAAGCCTTGCTGCTATCCCAGAGTACTGCATTAAATAATTGAAAAATGAATAATTAAATTAAAAGAGGATTATTTCCCACAGGCAAGCAGAAAATTGCTGCCTGCAGGACAAAGGATGATGGCAACACTTCATTTTCTGCAGTTCTCAGCAGTCAGCTGCGAGGTGATGTGAATAACATCCACGGCGGGCAGGAAAAGCCCCCCTGAATCACATTGGGTTTTTGGCTCCCAGTTTATCCCTAAATTGTCTATTGCCAAATGCAAGAATAGTGATTTCTGAAGAACGAGGAAGCAAATCAGGAAATACGAGACATTCTCTTTTTCATGAACGTCACCCTTGGGGTGTGGGGGTACGTATTTACGTACAGATACCTGAGGGGTTTGCACAGATCAACCCCATTGACTCATGGTTAGCTGCTATACATATTTGTAGGATACATTTCTATGTTTAGTCCTCTACGTTTACTTTATTGCTGGATATGAGGAGACGTGCACACGTGCTTTGTTCTAACACTTTATAAGAACAGTATTTAATGACACTATTATATTTTTCCCTAAGATGTATGTATCTCTTTGAACAGACGATGCATTGTAAGAGTCTGTATTTCTCACGAACTATAATTAAAAATGAACAACTCTCCGCATAGGATAACAATACCATAATATACTTGCTCTCCTCACAGAAATTTAAACAAGTCGACATGCTGAGTGAATAATGATCCTACGTTTATGCAGCACTTATATTCCCTGAGTAGCTGCAAGCCCTTGGTACACTGATACCCAGACTGTATGAGGCACTACAATGGGGTCTGAACACATCCATCAGGGAATAAGTTGCACTCTTCAACCCTTCCACCTTCCCAGCGCCTCAAGCTCTCCTTGCCTTGCAAAACCTCTCACCCAGCCATCGCATATCCCTTGGTTATCCCATGCTCTTCTTTGTGCCTTTTGTATCTGGAAGCGCTCTTTTCCTTCTCTGTGTAAGGCTGCTTCTGACAGCAGCAGGCTCCTCAACCCCTCCCTAAAACTCGTATTTCTCCAATGAAGCAATTTCTTCACTCACCACATCAGTGTTGGCTATAAAAGGTCAGGGTATTTTTCCAAGAACTGTGATATTTTCCTTAAGCCCATCTTCTCGTCTCTCTTTGTCCAGAAACTTAATAGTCCCCAACACAGTGGTCGTAGTTGTGACTGAGCTGTCACAAACTAGACACCACGATGGTGTCACAGGATTCAGAAACACACACACAGCTTCGGGAGGGGTAAGGCTTCAGCCCTGTTAGTCCCCCTTCCTCCCTCCACTAGCAGGTCCATAGTCATCATCACATCACACCACATATATCTGAAAACTGTGACGCTGTGCGGGAGCCCAGAGTTTCAACAGCAGATTTCTCCTTCTCCACCCCCTGTGCCAAAGCAGATAGGCAGAGGAAGCTCGGCGAGTAAACAGCATGCTTGACACTACGGAGCAAGGCTGTGGCAAAACAATTTCTAGATGCCAACCCGGGGCCCCAGTCCCAAAACCAGCTCTTTCCTTCTGGCCACCCATCACATAGGTATGTGTCCAAAATGTTTCGCTCACCTATTTAGACTGTAGCTGCCTGTGAGGCAGACCCTTGCACCAGGTTGAGCACCGAGCTCCACCACAGCAACTGGGGAGCTGCCTTCACCTCTAAGGAGAGTCTGTCTGCAGGCCGCATCGTAAGAGAAGACATCTTTTGTGGGACGTGGCTTTTGAGTATGGGAACAATGAATCGATGCTGGAGCCCAGAGCCAGCGGGGCCAAGGTAGGGGAAAGGCGGGGTGAGGCCCTGGCTGGCCGTGCAGGCAGCTCCATCGCCTTCCTCTTACGAAGGTCCAGCAAACCGAGGCTAACTCTCAGCACAGAAGGAGCAGAGAGTAGCACAGCAACTTCTCCCTCCATGTAAAACCATGAATAGCAGCACAGTGGAGGCTAGTGGAAGAGTACCTTTTCATTAGACCACCCTTACATTTGGTAAATGAATCTGCAGTGCTTTTAAAAATGGCTTCGCTGTGATGCATTCTAGGGCAAATCAACACCGATCCAAGAATTTGCACGCACAATAGTTCAAACTCAGTATTCACGCCGTATCTGACACCAATGGTCCTTTCTCTGCCTAGGCAGCTATTCCCTTATCTCAGCCTATCTAACAGCCACAGAAACATAGCGGGTGACATTCCCTCCTGTCCTGAAGCCCTCCCAGCTAAACCAGTGCAAAGCCTCTTTGTCCCACTCAGCTCCAGACCCAGCTCCCTCCACCACTCCGGCAGGGGCTAAAACTGCCCTAGGGATACTCTCATCCCAGCCATCTGGCAGTGGTCCCCGGGGGACGGTCCTCCAGCTCTGAACTGTCAGTGTGCTGCCAGCTGAGTGCTCCCCGCTGCTGGAACAACTCCCGGCTGGCCGGCCGCCGCCAGCCTCCAGCCTCTCCCTCCCACCAGCGCAGAAGAAAAGAGCAGGTTCGGGGATGGGGGAGGAGGGAATTGAGCTCGGACCCTCCAGAGTGGCGTTTGCTTCCCCTTGCTCACCAGGAAGCACTAAAGTACAGGTTTTGCAAAGGTGTGTCAACCCCTGCCATTTAATCAGTTAGCACTGGCCCTTTTCATCTTCAAAGCTCGTTACCATCGGCCGGCCATGGTCTCCTCCCAGTAACGACCAGGCAACTGTGCTGGAACCAGTGGCAGCAAGCAGAGCCTGTCCCCTCCCAAACAGCTCAGGCCCTGCAAGGGTACCCTTGCAAGGCAGGCAGGGTCAGTGCTACTATTCCCTCTGACAGATGGGAAAACTGAGAGGAGGCGCGATGGCGAGATTTGCCCAGGGCCTTCCTGCTAACCTGTGCTGCGAATTACTCAGCCCTGCGCTCCAGCCAGTCGGCTTGAACTGCCTCCAGTGCTCATTGCTGCAAACCACTGACAAAAGTGTAAGTGCATCAGTACTGGATCAAGCCAAGGTCCCGTCTCCCCCTGTATCCCGCCTCTGGTGAAGGGCATGGGTGGGCGCCGGCAGAAAGGCTATGCCAACAAGGCTGGTACAGAGCATCTCCCTCCCAGTATACCTTGAAAAATGAGCGATTCCTTTCTATCCCCATCACCTCTCCTAATGATTAAAGCATTGAATCATGCTTTTTGGCTTGCAGCACTTGCATTGTGCAGATCCGTTTGAGTTGAAGAAAGGAAACACTTTGATGATCTTAATCAGAACTTCCCTCTAAACAGACGTTTCCGTCCCCATCCTGGCAGCAGCAAACGCAGCACTCTGCTGCCCAAGAGCTCGCATCCAAAATGCATTTCCAGCCCCAAAGGTCACTAGAAACAGAGGAAAAAATATAACCCTGCTCTCAAACTGTTAGCCAGACCAAACAAAAGATTCCTCTCCAGTCCCAAGAGCAAGAAAGTCTCTGGTTGGCAGTGGGGTGTCAATGGGAGATCAATGCATTTCAGCCTGGTTCCAAAGCCACTGAGGTCGAGAGCTTTTCCATTGATTTCAGTGGGGTCCGGATCAGGTCCTCGGGGAGCGCGTATCATCGACAGCAAGACCGACCATATGGATCCGAGATCTAAACTGTGTCATAAGAGCATACGGCAATGCTTCGAGCAGGCGCTGAAGAGAGAGTTATTCACCGTATGCTATTGATCCTCCCTTCTACCTTGTGAAGATGTTTTATATACTTTGCATCAGAGGTAAAATTTACCCAAGGAACGTAATAAACAGTATCGCTGCAAAGACAGTGCACAAACTTTACACTACCAGCAGATTAAAAAGTCATCCGCTCCCTAGCGATTTCCTCCTGCACGTACCAAAGAAGTCCAAGTGTGGATAAATTTAACACAGATGACTCTCATTTTTTGCTTCTGGAAAATGTTGCCCTGGCAGATCTCAGAGTCAAGCTATACATCTGTCACTCCCTCCAGTCAAGTCCTTGGGAATCTATATTTATAGTCCTAGGTTTTGTACAGTTAGAGTCTGTGCCAAAGCCTGCTGCAGTCAATGGAAATCTTGGAAAAAAGCCTTAGAAACGTTTTATAAAAGCACAGTTTTGACTAGAATATGTTAAAATGTTAGAATATGTAAAAAAATTCAAAAACATTTTTTAAACATTTCAAGGAAAAACCTATCCAGCCATAGGCTTTATATACTAGATTCTGAAATCAGCTGTGGATGTGTGCTCCCAAAAATGCTTGGGGCAGGGAGATTACTTGAGCAAAACGTATTACCTGCCATGCACAGCATCCTGCACTCCTCCAGCACTTCAGCCTCTGAGCTGGGTCAGAGGGAGTTTTGCATAGCTGATTAAGGTGAACTCCGATTCCACTTCAGCCTACCTTTCTGTTAAACAAATGCTGTTCTGCAACCTCATTACCTGCTGTTACCAATCATCGAGGAACAAGGGGATGTATACATTAATAAAAGCAGGGAGATTTTTCTCCCTTTTTAAGTTTGTGGGGAACAATAGCATTTCCTGCAAGAATTTTTCAGACGAGCACGATCTTCCTTTGGGACTCCACTGCAAAATACTGGCTTTTTTTGGGTGACTGCAAAAATGTCAATGTATCTTTTGTCCTGGACTTCTTCAGCTTTTGTCAGATTTCATCACTCCCTTGAAACCCAGTGTACAAGAGTCCAGAATGTCTGATCTGTAGGTCAGAGATGCAGTCACCATGAAGGAGGGGGGAGGGAACCCCAAAAAAACCTTCAGAGCAATAAATGGATAAGGGAAAAATATACATCACAACTTTAAAATCCTGGAACAACTGAAGAAAGTTTTAAGAAGTCCTATAAGCAACTTCAAAGCAACAGCATTTCCAGCTGAGACACCCAAGAGCAAAAATGTATGGAAAGCCCTTTAAAAGGCTAACCAGGAGCCTTTGTAGGAAGTACAGACTCCACAAGACTTCTCCAGTAAACCTGGCTTCTTAAGGTTGAAGAAGGTCTAAACCAACCTCGCTGAGCCTTGCACAGCTGGTGTAGGCCTCTAAGCTAACAGGATCTGGCAAGCCTGGAGCCAGCTTTACCATCGCTTAGGAACAGAGCACAATGAAGTCAAATGTCTTCCAATGGTCCCACATTCACATGTATTTTAGTGTCATCTACAGCAAACCCATGGCTGAGGATATACAAAGAAGACACTGATACATTGGCCCATGGGTTCACAGTTTTCATGGTGCTGCATAGCTAAGGACAGGAGGGCTCGCGAGGTCCAAAATTAGGGGCTCCTTTGCCCAGGTCATCTGTTAAACCTCATCCAGGAAGTGTTCTCACCACACATGTAGCCAATTAATTGCCCCCCCCAAAAATGTGAAATAGGTAAAACAATTTACTCTTACTCTGCTTCTCCACCCATTTTACAGCAAGAAGCTTCATCTACAATGTGGGAATCCCAGGCATAATTTCCTCTTCTAAGAGCATAGGAATATCTGCATCCTAGATACATGCTGTAACTACCAAATAACAGGTTCTATCCCGGGAAGGTGCTTCATGCCCAAAATAAAACAGGGACACTCGGCAAGAGACAACAAGATTTGGGGGGGGAATCAGAAGCTGTCAAGGGAAGTTCTGCTGCTGCAACAGTTGTGAAGAGAAAGAGGCTGTAGGATGACGGAGGCCATGGAGCAAGGTCACTGCTAGCTTCGGCAGTCTGGGTCAGGGTCCAAATTTCTAGCTCCCTGTCTCACCTGAACGCTGGATTTTTAGAAAATTCCTTATAAATTTTATATAACTTCTCTTGAGTCTGATGCTGTGCACTTGCTCCTTTTACATGCCACGATATGATGAGGTCTATTTAATGTATTTCACAGTCTGATGCTAGCAAGTGGCTTTTATATGCCTTACACAGTTGGCTTGCTACATGCTTGGGCAGATGCGTGCCCCAAGACTCCAGGAATGTCTCTGTTTCTAGAACATACCTGTTGGTTTTATAATATGCAAATATTTGTTCGCTGTTTTAGTAACTTCATGAAGTTATGAGCCAGTGAAATTGAAACTAGCCTTATACTGCACGAATCCGAAGCACACCTCCAGTGTGTGTAAATCAGCGTAGCAAAGTTGGGTCAATTTATACTAGGCAAGGAGCTCATATGACTAGAGACATAACCCCAAAACAGCCTGTAATAAGACACCATCCTGCTTTTTCTCTCTGCAAGTGCACTAGCACTGTTTCACGCTCTTCAAATATGTATTTCCATCCTTTCCAGAACTACTGAGCTTCCTCTAACATCTGTAATGCAAATATCACCGCTTGAAGTTTTCCTTTACTTCTATCAACATACGCAAAAGCAACAATCCCCAAATTTCAATGTGTTCTCTATCCAGATCGTAACAGCCTTCTTACTGCAACCAGGACTCTGACGACTGTTAAATGCTATGATTTTTAGCACAGAAAAATTGGAGGGGGGTCTCCAAAAAAACCCATGAGGAATCCCTCACATCGTTCTTGAGCAAATTGCTGGCTTTTTGCAGATGATTGTATGTTATGCCACGTGCTGGCCCTTCACGCACAGCAAATGGCACTGATGTTTATCAAAAGCATTGGATGAGGTGAGAGGGAGAAAATCACAGCAACGATAACAAGAACTTGGCAGCACTTTAGTCCCATCTGAGCCCTGTTTTGATACCGGGGGTATTCCAGAGGCTCTGCCTGCCCGCTCTGCACAGGCACGAATGGCAGCCTTTGATTCCCCGGGTGGCACCGGCTCCTGCCCTTTGCTGTGGCTTTAAGACACAAATGCATTGTAAGTGCCTGGCTGCAGTTCTTAAGAATACCAGCACTTTGGGCTCTTGGAGCAGCTGCATCCTTATCCCCAGCATCTGAAAACCACTTGTATTATTAAAGTGGCAGATTTCAGAATTGGCATTTCCCCATAACCACAGGTATTTTAAATATTTAGCAAAATAAGATGGCATGCTGGAGTGGTTCTTACGGGTCCCATGTACTGCTTAGGCAGGAGACAAAAAATACCAGAGTCAGCTCTGTGCGAGATGAGCACTGGATGCGATTCCTCCCCTCTCTCAGGCAGAATGCAGCCACTACGCTCACAAAACCACGAAGATTCTTCCATAAGCATTGTTATTCTTGAAACTTTTCATGTCCTTGTACACAAAATGCCGCCAAGACTCATAACCTACTTAAGGTTGGTAATGCAAAGTGGGAACTAATTGTCCCCAGGAAGCGGGTGGCTGATGAAAGTTCCACTGGTGTGAATAACCAGCACAATTACAGGGAAAGGCAGCCGTCTTCATCAAACTGGTAATGGGACACTGAGCCTTTAATTGTTAGATCAAAGTGCGAATTTCTACCAGAGCAGCACTGACTCACCTTATTTGATGTCCTATGGGAAACATGCTAGTAAGGCTCATTCCAGCTCCCTAACTCATCAGAACCATTGAAACCAAAGGAGCTGGAGCCTCCAACGGGCTGAGATGCTTCTGTTGGTCCTACCAGAATCATATCTACACCTTTGGAAACCTGACCTTACTTGTCTCCACCACAAGGGCCACCACTGCCACTCATGTAGACTGTCTCGATTTTTGGCCAAGGACAGAAACAGCATGAAAATGAGAATCCCACTTTAGCACTCATGTCAATTATTTATTCATGAATGCTGATTTATTCATCAAGATGTCTGCCTTCAGCTGTGATTTAACAGCTTTGCTAAACATGGGTTTCATTTAAGTAACAAGGAACTTCACTCTGGTCCTTCATCTATCTAATAAGGACCAGCAGGGGTCCTTATTTAATAAGGACTGCAAATGGACCAATCTGAATTCTAGCTTTAATAGACAATATTAATAGCAAAGATTAATTTCCTCCACTGCAGGAATGAGCATTAGGATGAGCGTTATGAGGAAGTCAGGCTAAACGATTGTCATCTCTAAGCCTTAATATCTGTTTAGGTAGTCATTTTACCGTAACAAACAATTCGATCTATATAAAAGGCAGATAACACATAGGAAAAATGAATGCTCTATGGACCTTTCTGGACCATAAATGTCTATCACCTGGTTGTCCAAGACTGTGCGGAACCAGAACCAAAGAGCCCAGGTGGCCCTCCCAGTTCTATATTTGTACTGAACATAAAGTAATTCAATTATTGGTCAGAAAAGATATATTACAGTTATCTCCAATTTAGATAAAAAACAAAAGCCTTTCTACAGTCACTCAACCATGAATCACCAGGACTTTACACAGAGTGATAGCCACGTGCTGCAGGGAAGGCTCGCTGTAATGTTGGATATGGTACAGCAAATCTGAATTGTGATATGAATTCCTAGTCTAAGCAAATATACTCTGTAAAATGAAAAGTTCCTACTCAGTGTTGCTCTTGCACATTAGAATGGGTAACGTTGGATTCCCGGCAGCTCAGTAAGGATATTTAATACAAATGGAATAGGCAGGGGTCAGTGTACCTAGATAGCAGCCCAAGACCTAATAGGAAATGAAAACCAGTGAGTAAGATCATCTGATCGCGACCGAGTCACCACGAACTAACCTGAGCTGTGGTAAATAGCTATGGGCACAGTTTTAGCCCATGGCAATTATGACCCTCTGCTAATGTTCTGCTTCTCAACTGCAATGGTCTAGGAGCTGAGCGTGGCTCAGCTCAGAAGCAAGACTGCGCCCATGCCACCTCTTGCTACCACAGCTGAGCTGAAGGAAAAAATTACCGGCCCCAGCTCTGCCACAGCCTCCCTGCTGGCATCCACTGTTCCCTCACACCTCTCGGTATGGTGCTCAGGCAAACAGTTGCCAAGCTCTCCCACCAAAGAGACTAGACTAATCAGTTTAAATGGGCCTAAAGCAGTTATGAAATGCCCAGACAACCAACTCAGCAAGCAGATTAGGCTGGGTAGAGGAGATGTGGGGAGCAACAAGGAGCTACAGGCGGTGACCTCTTAAACCAGCCAACAGAAGACATGCACCCACAATCTAGCTTGTCAAAAAGCAGCAGCTCAGTCACATGGAAGTATGTGAAAATAACCAAAGCCACATACTGCTCTACTTTCTCCCCTTTGGATGGTGTTTATTAACGAATTCTTCGATAAGTCTGGGGGAATGACATTGGGATGAAACAAAGTATGTATTGTCAGTGAGTATGCACCATGGTTTGCTATATGCTTTGCATGCCTTTTTAAGTGCCAAGGTTTTCCTCCTTAATTTTTTTTTTCAAAGCCTGGCATATTACCATGACAGCTTTACAGTGAGACACCAGTCCAACATGCTGACATCAACTAAAAAGGCATAGCAACAACCCAGCCCTTTCACATACTTTACGAGTACAATGTGTTAGTGTTAAGCAATATTTGAAGAAATACTAGGCAAAATAGTTCCCAGGAAGACCTGGACTCTGTCTTTATGCAGGCAAAGAAATATATAACAGAAAAGATAAATCCTAATGACATTGCTGATGGCCCATCTAGTCAGGGAGCTGTTGTGAGACTGAAGTGTAAGAAATGACCCATGAAAGACTGTCCTCTTTGTTCTTTTCAGTTCGTTTGCTCTACTTTTATGCTGGTGAGAGTTGTTTGGGAACACTAAGTAGCATAATAGGGTAAGAGGTTTGCTTATTTGGCGTCTAGTGAAGAGAGAGTGATAAGAAAAAGCCGTGCCAATAGTGACTTTTATTAAAAAGGGTTGAGGTGGACAGTGTACTCTGCTGGAACCACACTAAAGCCCAAAAGCAATGGCACGTTTGCACTATCAAAGGTCTGCACGCTTCACAAAGAAAATGGCGCTTAATCTCTGGAAATGGACAGAAAAAGGGTTCAGCTCAATCTCTGCTGACATACAGTCCTTCATCGCTACTTTACAACATCCACATCTTATGCAATTCACTCAGCTTCCCCCCCACCCCCGCCCTTTGCCTTGTTCAGAGATGGAAATATTCTGCTGGCTTGTGTGCTGTAGCAGCTGCTCCTCTTGACATTTCTGCTGCAGGCTGGGATACAGACCCTGAGAGTTAGTTCTAATGAAATAGCTAATATAACCCTTCCTCTCCTTTCCCAATATTTCATGTGAAATAGATATTCTAATTTAGGCAATCGTTCCTCTGAGAGGTCTTCCAAGGTTAGCGGAGATTCAAAAATAGTTCGAAACATCAACAACCAAACCAAGAGTGCTTCAGGCTTTAATTTTCTTCCAACAACTTCTGCTTTTTATTAGAAGAAGGTAAATGTTATTTCTACCAGGTATCCTGCAAGGAACTTCAGTCTACTAGTTATTTGCTCCCACTTTTTAGATGGGTGCCCAGGTAAATAAAATAAGGTACAGAAAGCTAAATTCTGGTGCTGTGAGTAGCGTTGTGAGTCTATAGGACACAGCACAATAAGACAGCATGAGTTTGGCCCACTGAGTGCATTTGTAGCTCAAGAAGTTCCAGGGAGAAAGTGTCTTTATAGAAATTAATAATATTGCATTTATATGATAGAACATCCAAGCTGAGGTTTCATCTGTTGAAGGGAAAAATCTGGATAGGAAAATGAATACAGTGATTGCAACATGAAAAAGTGGCGTACTCTTGGCAGGCCCTTTCTTTAATGGGCCTGCAAGAGCTGCTCATTAGGAGTGTTTTAATCACAACCAGTGACCACTGAAGTCTCTGTAAAGACAGCCTCCATTAGTTCCCATCACACTGCAAATACACAGCCTGTGCAAACACTCAGGTTTTTTCAAGCTCCGCTGAGACCACTGGCTAACAAACCCATCAGCATCACACTGAGCAAATTCGACAAAATAAGAAGAAAGCTGAGTGTCAGTCAATGAGACCTAGGAACAGAGATATCTCTCTCGAATTACCCTTTTTGTGCTTCTGTCCATTACCTGAAGAAATGTGGGACATCTGGGAAGTAGGAATTGCAAATGCAGTCAGTTACTCTCTCAGCTGTGACAGATGAGTTTCACAAACAACCAGTTTGAGTTCTGGTTGTATTGCTCAATAGTTTCTTTAGGGAAAGGTATGTCACAGTAACAATTAATTGAAAAATGGTAATTAATTGACATATACACTCCATCTCAGCAACTAGAAAACGTTCATTCCTGGCACTGGAAAGAGACAACAGTCTCCTTGTCCCAGGCCATTTTACAGCTCTATTAATCACCTGCGCTTTCTCCAATGGAGAACATGCTTACTGCAACTGCTTCGTCTCATGCCTGCATACATTTTCTTACCCTGATTCTAGCATAGCCTCCAGGAAACTCCGTCAGTGCAGGCAAGTTACATCATGCAGTTCGCAGAGGCACACAACAACGCCGCTTGGCCAGCTCCATTAATATCATCACACAGCATATTGATACTGCTTTTTATGCATGTATGTTTTTCAGATCCCAGGAACAGCTTTACCATCATTAACTAACTAAACAGAATATTGATGGGATACAAGATTTAACCCGTGGTGAACATTTATCAACACATGCAACCCTGGTGGAGGCTTGCTGCTAGATTGCCATGGACCTGTTTCCAAGATTAGATTTCCACCGACCTGTTTTTCACCATTGGCCTTCTTCTGTATGCTGATGTCTTCTATCAATACAACTGAAACAGGGGCTGAGATAGCAACTAGGGACATACCTGCCTCAGACATGCACTGGATTGCCATAAATCACAGGTCCCAGCAGTGAATTTCCAGGTAGAAGAGACGTATAGCCGTTGATCATATGGCCTCCCCCCAAACCCTCTCTGTCAGCTTCCTCCCTGAAACCTGCATTTCCCTCAAGATTTAGTATTGATTCCTCAGACTCAGCCCAGAGATTATAAATATCCCCTATCTCCCACGTTCCAGTTAAGATTTTGTGAGAAAAACTGAGGAAATACAACAACACAGCTAGATTTTACGCAGCATCCTGAAACAGCTCATTAAAAACAAACAAACAAAAGAGCTGCCCAAACCCCAAGACCTTTATGAAATGCAGCTTCCCTCCATCTAACTCTGTCCTGCTTTAGAAGTCCCTGGGCATCCACCTGTGGCAAGAAAGGCAAATGGGCAGTTCAAGGGGTATCTGCTGTGAGATCTGTATCCCTTGATCTATAGCCCAGTTCTGCCCCTTCCCCTCATGCTCTTTCTTGTGCATCTCCTTCAGACTTCACCCAGGAGACCTTTTAAACCCTCTTATATCACCTCTTTAGCTTTGCCGAGTTGCTGGCAAGTTTCCAGCGCTCCTGGAAAAAAGGGTACTAGTTTGTATTAGGAGATAATGTAGTCAATGGAACAAAACCCATTACTCCATCCAGCAGCAGCAATCGAGAAAGCCTTTACACTTTGAGTATCAGGAGACACCGCAGCTGTAAACCTCTGCAGTGTATGTATAAGGGCTTGCCTGTCATGTTGGATTTTAGGGACCAGTCTCCAAGCAGAGGCGCAACAATTTGCTGTCCCTATTCCTGATGAACAACCGCTAGTGAATTTTTTTTTTTATTTTTGCCAAAGGGAAAACAATAGCCTGTTCGAGCACTTCAGCTTGAATGGGTGTGAGCTATTGTGCATCATTTGCTGAGCCAAATCCTGCGAAAGGGCTGGGGGAGTATAATCCCAATTCAGCATATGTGGAGGGAAGAGAGATGCGTATCTGCTTTTTTCTCAATCCCAACATACTCTATTATCCCACTGGGGAGGATGGAGCTATGGAGATACCATTGCGACTATCAGCCGAAGTTGAGAGATCAATTCTGACAGCAGCAGAGAGTACGCCATGAGCATATGAATGCATTGACCATGAAGTCACTAACTCACCTGAACAATTTTGTTGTCCTCTTTAAATGTCAGGTTTCACTCTGTCATACACTAACCATTTTATGATCCCACAAATTAGTCAGAGCTTGGGCTAGCAAACATGTGGTATGAAGCTGCGTCAGGGGAAGTTCAGGTTGGACATTAGGAAAAGGTTCTTCACTGAGAGGGTGGTTGGTCACTGGGACAGGCTCCCCAGGGAAGGTTATGGCACACCAAGCCTGTCGGAGTTCAAGGAGCGTCTGGACAATGCTCTTAGTCATATGGTTTAGTTTTAGGTAGTCCTGCCAGGAGCAGGGAGTTGGACTCGATGAACCTTGTGGGTCCCTTCCAACTTGAGACATTCTATGATTCTGTATCAGACAATCAATAAATATGGTCTCCCCAGCACTTTTAGAGGTGGAATAAACTTCAAAAATGGCAAGAGGTAAATGAAGTCATGAAACATAACATCCATTTCTGTAATATTAGCTTTGGTGTTCGTGAGACTTTCCACAAAAGCAAAGGCATGAAGAAAGAACAGGAAGGTCACATATTGGTAAAATTCTCTAAATTGAGAAAGCTGGGGTTTTTTTTGTAAACGGAAAATAAAGATGTTCTATCCTTTAAGAATTCTGAAAGATGATACTATTATATAAGCCAACTATAGACTATGGACATAATTTGTTATCATATTGTTTCGGTAAATGTGTTTGTCCATCCTCTTTCAACTCCAGCTGTAAAGGAATTTATTTATTTATTTTTCCAAATGCAATCAAAACATATTTCATTGTGCTTACGTGCTAGGAGAATGCCTGTCAATTTTACAATGAATTTTCAATAGTTTGAATAAAAGTCTGAATTTGCAACTGCTGGTAGTGAGTGCCTGTTTTTGACACATACCTTTCTTAGTCAGCTGCTGCAAATCAATCATCATGGAATCGGAAATTCATTGCACAACAAGGTATTGTACACTACGGGAAATGTTCCGTGACTAACAAAGGATAATTTGTTTAATCTAATTTTATTTTCTAAGTTAAGTGGCTTTTCATTTCTTCTTTTAGATTCAGGACTGAACGTTGTATTCGAGTGCGTATCTCCTATGTGTACTGCTTGAAATTGTACAAACGCAACAGCTTCTCTGCGGAGATCGAAACCAAAGGTCGGTTTGCCTAATGCTGGGATATGGGCCAGGTCTTGTCTATGTTTTCCTCTCTCTCCCGATATCACTCTCGTATTGGTGCCAGGAATTAGGATATTCATCTTCTCTAGGTAAACATCAGGTTATAAAAAGGAGAATATAATTGCACAGAAGCAGCTATGATATGTCTTGGGATTAGTGAATGCCTCCTAATTGAGCTTTAGTGAAAGCGGCAGTTCTGGCATTATTTTTATTCACCTTGTGGAAAATTATTGGAGCATATTTCATATAATTAGGATCAAGAATGGATTTGGCATCACTTCCAGCAAATGCCCCTGAACACTAATCTGGTTTATTTGGCACCACTGCTGAAGCTTCTCTTGTGGGGAATACAATGACAACAATTAACCTGGCAATACAGAACAGAAATGAGAAGTGGGAAATTGTCTTGTCTTTTATCCACATACAGCGTGAAGTGTGTCCTCATTCAGCAACAGAGCAGCAGTGCCTTGAATTTATTTTCTTCTTTTTTTTGCTTCTTGAGATGCTCTGAGGTATCTTCTATTTTTTTTCCCATCTAGCTCTAAAATCCACATTTTTCCTGCTGTCCAAGAGGGCCTGAACAAACAGACACATGGGCCTTATTTAAAGTGTTTGTAGCTAAATGTATTGGATTTAGCTGGATGTTGGTGAATGATGAAAAGATTCCTTCCCTTTCTAGAACTGGACCAATACTGACTTTCAACAGCTGTCAGTTCAGAGTATGAAATCAATGGCAGGATTTGGGCAAGGTCTTTAGGGTACCACACCAGGAGGTACATTTCTTTTTATTTTAAATAATCACATATGGTGTGTACAAACTCCAGTTTCTAATGGGTTCTGTTTGTTCCTTTTTTTATCCACTAGTTAGAAATACAGCACTGGCAATATGTTTTAGGATTTCTAGGTCAGGTGCAGTGACAATTCATCCATCTGTAGATTTTTTTTTCCTTTGATACAGTCATCAAGCTGGACGATGGCACAGCAAGACTTGGGAAAACTAGTTTGTTTGCAGGGAGGATGTTTGGAAGAGGAGACTTCCACCAGAAGCTGGACAAAGAGATTAGGCATTAAGCTGGGATCTTAAATACTGCAAAGCTTGAGAGACTTAGAGAGATTTACAGAGACACGGGGGTACTTGACAGGAAAGAGGAAGAGCAGAGTGATTTGGTTTAGCTGCTGAACCAGCTGAGAAAGAGACGCAGAAGAACTCTGTGGGGAGGAGTGAGAGAGGAGGATCCTGTGTACTCAGGAAGCCTTAGACTTAAGCCCAAAGAACACTATCAAGTGGTGAGGAAATTTAAACAGGGAAATATGTAGAGCTGCTTATTCAGTGGAGGGGGGATGTCCTAGAGCAGTCTATTTCTTTTGCCAGATGTAGGACCTAAGAACACAAGAAATGCCTTGCCAGACTCGTATTCTGTCTCTGACCGTGGCAGTAGGAAATACCATCCAGGCAAGTGTGCTCATTTAATTTAGGAATAGCCACAAAATCTGCCTCTGTTTCCTCTGTCCTGGGTGGCCAGAAAGGTGAGCTGGGAACCCCAGAGCACTTGCAGCACTGGACCTCACAGAAGGAATTTGCTTAAGCTGCTGAGCAGCCCAAGGTGGGCAGCTGTGGGCCTGAGACATATGATTTCTACACAAAGTCCCATTTCTTCTCGAGGAAAGACAGAGAGAGCCTGTGGCCAAGGAATGTGTGAGAGAGGCTGAGAAAAAGGCAAGTGCTGTGATGTGCTCAGATCTAGAGCACCTGAAGAGCCTCCTGTAGACTCAATGTAGTGGGGAACAGGAATAAAATCCTGGTGAGAGCCACACTAGTGTGTGTGATGAGTGGCTGGAGATCACATGATTGTATTTCAGGCACATTATTAAAAATCTTTCCAAACACAACAGATTTGGGGAAAGCTGTCAGGTCTACTCCCATCTTTTCTAAAATCTTGGGAAAATGGAAGAGACTCGCAGCCTGTCCTGATCATTCTGAATTATTTTGGTGGTCTGCCTGTGCCTTTCCTTTCCCCCCCCCCCCCCCCCCTGCAGCCCCCAAACAGCCTCGAGCAAATGCCAAAGCTGAGAGCTCCTCACAGAAAGTGTCCTTCCATTATCTTGAGCACCAATCTGTGCTCTATCCTTTTCTTCGACAGCAGAAAAGGGATGTGGTAAGTAAATCCCGTGCAAGCTGTTCACATCAAAACCAACAGCTGATCTTATAAGATTGCTGCTCGTGGTAAAATACCTTGTTTAGTAAGAGAGTAGTTGCCTACAGCTCCTGGATTGACTGTAGATGTAGCCCAAAGACGAGCATGTTGCAGCAATTTAGCTGTGAAGCAACAAGTAACTGACTTGCAATAGCAAGGCCCGCTGTGGGCAAAAAATACACTGTCGCAACATCCCAGCCAGACAAAAATGAGAAACTTCCTAGAAACTCTGATTTGTGATTGTGCAACAGGAACCCACCTAGAGCTTCTGTGTGCAAACCAACAAATGGCAGGCACACGTCTTCCACGAGGAGTGGAAAAGACTATTTTTCCTAAGCAAATAGTCACTTTTGCCAGGCGTAATTTCTGCCAAGCCATTTCATCACGAACTCGGTCCTCCACCAACAATCTGTGAGGCTTTCAACAGCACCAGCCTTGTCAGGTGAGCCATAGAAAGGGGACTGGTTATTGTCAACACAGCTGCAGTACCGCAGCATATTTTTCCTATTCTGTCCCCAAAAAAACTCATTTAGAAAGCAGAAAGGAGCAAAGGGCAGGACAAATGATACTGCACCCAGGAGGATCTGACCCTTGCTCTGGAAATGCCTAGTGTGGAAGGAGTGGCAAACCTCTAACGCCAGTCCTCCCCGCTGCTGCCATCAGCAGGGAACAGAGCAGTGCCGTGCCCTGCGGCTGCGGCTGGTCCATGGTGTCACCCCGCGGTTTTATTCGTGGTGCTGCCCCTCGCCCACTCCTCCACAGCACCTGCACTCGGAAAGTGATACAGGCCACAGTGCTGCTCCAGACCCTACCCTGTGCAGGAGATATTCTGGCTCATTTTCCAGCAGTTTTTGTTAAATTAAACATTTTATTTTTATGCACACATGCTATTGTACCCTATTTTTAAACTCAGAGGCTTTTGAACTCATCCTTGGCTCATAAATCTTGGATACCCACCTTCTGGCACTTAAGTTTAAAAAATCTGGCCTGAATCCTTCATGTCCTCTCTTGTGTCAGACATTGCACAGCCCTCTAAACAGTGACAGCTAATACGTTGCATATGCTGCAATACCAAGTTTCGTGAGCAGAAAATGGGGTGTCACCTTTAAGCATGAATTTCCTTCTCTCTTTTTCTAAAAATCTGTGTAATAACAATTAGCACAGCTTAAATGCGTACCTTACATTTCCATGGGTTTCAGCCGCAAATATTTTTACCTCACACTACATCTGAAATAGAAAAATAGCAATGTTCCCTGTCAGCACAAAGAGAAGTGAAAGATAATAAATCACTGACTTGTAAACTGCACCCAAGAATCAATAAAATGTAAATGGCTACAAAATAGAAGGTAGAAATACATTAAATATGAATGATAAGAAAGAGGAATAAGACTGGAAAATGATAAGGCTGTGTATTTCATTACGTGAGACAGAAGTGATGGAGAATGGTTCTGGGTTAGTAAAAGGAGAGAAGTTCTTTGCAAACAAAATGGTATCTGACCATGCATCCCCGTCCACTATCCCTCTAATGGAGATAGAATATATCATATGAGTGTCAACAACTTTTAGAAACTTTACACATCGCTGATTACAAATGAAAATGTAATGCAGTCTACACGTGTTCTGGCTCTTATCTCTCCTCCAGGGGAAAGCATTAAAGCCTCAGCCTGCCATGGAAAATGTAGTATTCAGACATCTGTGACCAGTATGTGTAGGGAAGAGAAGATAAGGTGCATACCAAGCCTACATCTGTAACAGGGGTCTCAGAGTCTCTAGAGACAGATGAATGAATGCAGATGAAGACTGACTGAAAATTTGCTAATTAAATGTTTGCTTTCCCCAGATGTATTTGCTCTCTACAGAGTATTTTCTATCTTGAAGGAAAAGCTCACCAAAAAGATTTTAGCCAATATCCTCAATACCCAATGTTTTTTTTTCCCCCTTCTTTTTCTTTTAAGAAATAAATAGCCTATCCTTGAGCAAAGATATTGTGTATACATTAAAGACTCCCTGGAGAAAGTTCAGCCTGCTGGCCTACCATGGAAGGTAAGAGGTAAGCTGTTAACGGTTGCAGGACAACATTAGAAATACGGGCTGTGAGAGAGATTTGGATATTTGAAGAATAACTAGTCCTGAACAATAGCAGATAAATAAATCGGAGCAAAGCCACAGGTAGCAACAGTGGCCTGCTGGTCAACATAATAAGGAAAACAGCAGTACCAGTCAGTAGCTCATACTGGCAGTGTAGGTGAGGTGAATAAGGGAGACTTTCAACTTCAAACTTCCGAGCAACGCTCTTGAGTTTTGCAGCTACAAGTACAATCAGCTTTGTATGGTCAGCAATTCATTTTATTGCTTTAGAAACTTAAGAATAAAAAATGCAAATGCACCTTTGATGTGTTGATTACTTAGGGATGTACAAAACCATGAACAGTGGCGGCAATGAAATGTCTCCTGGGTGCCTTGGAACGTCGCAGGAGGACCCGGGCGAGGTTCCCTAGGAAACCAGAGATGCACTCCAAAGCATGTGCAAGCTTGGCCAGCTGACAGCCACTCAGTTGTGCTCCGAACATCACTGCTAGAAGGTATGTGATTCAACTCCAGAGTGTAGTTGGTAGGACTAATTGTGGAAAGCCTAAAGGAGGTTGGGGTAGGTTTGTTCCTGGTTGCATAAATGTTTAGACCTCTAAAAGAAAGAAAAGACTGATTGCTAGTTATCCAAAATGAGGGCAAGAGAGGGGTGAATAACACCTTCAATTAATCTAAATATTGATATTAGTCCCAGATTCTCCTGGCCTACATTCCACCTAAATCCCTGTGTCTACTGTTTTCCATTGGCTGGCACCCCAAAGGCTTCTGAATAATTATTCCAGAGATGTGAGTAAGGCTCTGAGCACAGAGCCACTTGCATCCACCGGTGGTCAACACTAAGCAGTCAGATTTATGTGGAATTTTAGTCCTGACAAAACTGGGCCTTAGGACTAGGCTGTACCTCCAAGATGCTTACCACGGAAGATGCTTACAGACCCAATGCTTGTCCTTGCCTCCTCTGACTGTCAGGCAAAGTAACTAATTTGGCATCTCTTGGGAAACACGGTTTACCACCTCTGCTAAAACTTGCTCTTTTTCTATATCCCAGCACCTCCAACCCCCATCCTTGTTGGGTTTGCTCAGGACAGAGCTAAGACTGTACATGTGACCTGTGTGAGGAATGGGATTAGAAGAAAACAGTTACTTTTGCCCTCCTTGGCCGCGTGATTCCCAACCCTTTGCAGACCCTTTGTCTCTTACCACAAGAAGTGAAGACCCTTTTAGTAAGGGCAGAACAGTGGAATTTCCCACACAACCATGGGAGAGACGACATGATTGAGCTTCTTTCCAGTTCCATTTCTCTGAATCCCTCAGAACAAGCCGCTGGATGCACCAAAGACTGAAAAGCAGTCATAGAGATTTCAAAATGCTGTCTAGGACTCAGCCGTGAGTCCTTCCCAATGATCTGTGGATCAAATATCCTAAAGAGCAAATATTTGGGGATTGGGATGTCTGGAGTGGATAGGGTCTGCCGCGTATGAACTTTCTTACAGAGTTTTCCACGGATTGAAGAAACACTGTTGTTCCTGAACTCCCGTGCCTTGGTATGAGATAGGGCAGACAGGTGTGGCTGTAACTCCAGCACAAATAATAAATACATTTAGCAGCTAGATTAGCATAATTGCTTGCCTAGTCAGCTAGCATGCAAAGTGCACAAACAAGTATCATAACAGTTTTATTACATGTACATGCTTGTGTTTCCTTGAGACATGATAAAACAAACAGATCAGTAATTTTAAAACAAGCAGTAAAAAACCTAAAAAATGCAATGAGTAATTTAAAACAAATGTTAAGAAAATTGCGTCTTTAAGAAATCTTCTCCAAGCTGCGCCCCAGTTATATTTTATCAACATGAAAGAAAAGATATTATGACCAAATGTATTTATTACCGGTCACAAAAGCTTACATTTAGGTAGCTTTTGTTTTGCTCCATTATGAAACATACTTCACTGCAGTAATTTGTACTCTTCGGTGTAAAACCATCAGGTGTGATTCCATCTGGAAACATTTTAAATGGGTGATTGGTTGAGAAATGTCCCCACCCTTTCTTTGTTCAAACAACAGATAAGGAATGTGCTTCTTATTTCTCAAGTAGAGTATTTAGTTCTTGCTGATAAGATTGTACAGTGCCTTTTGAAGAGCTTGAAGAGTAGTGAATTATAACTGTTTTAAATACATTTCTAACAATCCCCTATAATTTCACAAATATTACGTGAGCTAGCTAGCAAGTTTGTTAGTCAAAACAAAAAAGGTAAAACATCTTTGATGTTACACCGAGATGCGCTCAGCTGTTAAATGAAGTAAAATCATCTGTTGGAGTTTGTTCATTTTACAAATGGCACATTGTGTATGTTACAGTGAACAGTGGGAGCAGTGAGCAACATGTGACTGAAGTAGTCTGTCAAATCCTCGGTTTGATTTATAATAATGGGGTTGCATTGACATGAGAGTAAAATACAGCAAAGCATATGTTCACTGTGAGTAATACAGACTCATTTATACATTATAGTAGTATTAAATAAACAGCCTTGATAATTTTCTAAAGTAGTCCTACAATGAATGCAGTTATAGTGCCATGGGACAAATACTGCTTTGCAGGCAGTGATCAAACAGAGGGAAAAAAAATTCAACCCTTTTTTTTTCCTTGAGTTTCCAGTCCTCAGACTGGTGGAGTGAAGGGAGTTGAAATAGCATACATTTTCCTGTTGTGGGTCTAAAGAAAGACTAATGCTGGTCTTTGTCTGGAACAGAGAACAAGCACAACAGTGGCTTCATGACTTAACTTGCTCAGTTTCAGCCCTCAAAGGATCTGGTCCCTTTGATTCTCAGTCGGACTGTTTGCGGGAAAGGGCTTGGTAGGACTTCAAGAAAACGTCGACATAGTTTCAGAGATGTCAGTGACAGATCCGTCTCAGCTATAAAATAGTTACTGCGGGAACACAGAGAAATCCGTGCATTTATCTTGAAGACTGGCAACCCTTCCACATGAATATTCTAATTAGGAACCACAACATCGTATTTCTTTTTTTAATACCCTAGTTGTAAATGGACAACAAATGTTATTTACCAGTTTGAGCAAGAGAACGTCATTGTTTAAACATGGAAATGGAATTTAAAGTTCTGCATTCAATTATATTTGGGGTTGCCTTTCATTTGGAGTCAAACCTGGAGATTTTTAAAAAATGTGGCTCCAATATTGTTTCTCTTTGTAAAATGGGAACAATGTTAAAGAACGTATCCAAGCTGCCTGTAACAGCAAGAAGATTGTCTGAAACATACGTTGTAAACCTCTCGGTTGTTCAAATAATTGTGCATTGTATGAGCGTAGTTATTTTGCGTTGTTTGAGTTTCCAACTGCTATATTATGTGACAGATCTTATAAACCAGAAGTTTCTGAAGTCTCATTTCTATTTCTTCTCTTTCCTTTTTCTAAGATACATTTTCTGTGAAAATGGTTCTTTCCTTTCTTCATCTCTCCCAGAGACCTCAATTTCTGGCGCACCTACTCAGTGTCAAAAGCAAAGTCCTTATAAGAAAACTGTATTTTTTTTTCTTTCCTGCCTGAATTGAGAAATTCTATACATCCGCTAGTAACTTTGTAAATCAGAAATCTGATAAACACACAGCATTCTTCTTAGGCCACCTAAAGAAAAAGAAGACCAAGTACAGAAAGGAAGACGGAATGAAAGAAAAAAAACCCAACAAAATAGAAGGACTGTCTCCTGGGCTTTAAGGCACAGGCCAGATTGAAGATGAGGTGTAGGTGTATACAATTTCCGCAGCGCTGGGAGGGAAGCGCGGGCCAGGGCTGGAGGTGTGAATTCTTGGAAATGCGCAGTTTAAAATCTGCTAACCCTGGAAAGCTGCTCTGCCCTTCGCTCTTCATTCCAGGGGGTGAATTTAACTACACAGATTTAACCATTGGCTTTTACTGCACTGGCAGAGGTCACTTTGACTGCATTTGCTGCAGTGCTACAAGCAGATGTGTAGGTATTTAGTATGATATTCATCAGAATACAAAAAAAAAAAAGAAATCAAACCAAAAAACCCCACCTCCCAAATCCTTTGTTGACACGAATTTTTGAAATGTTTCATTTCAAAACTAAAATGTTGCACCTGTAAAAATGGCAACACTGTCCTTTTAGGCGAACATCACTTATTCCATGGAAACACATTTTGCCGTGTAAAACATGATTACTGCTGTTCTGTGACTACAATTGCCCTCAAAGGTGCAATTCTCAAGCTTTCCTTCCAAGAAATTGCTTATTTTTAAATCCATGGCATTACATTGTTGAGATGTGGTTTTACAGGTCTTCAGCTACAGGTCTCCACATTGCATCTTGTTATTTTCTGCAGTGCACTGGATGCAATGAAGTTTTCTTGTAATTGCATGGAAGGAACTATTGCTGTTAAATCAGGGGTATGTATTCCTAAGGACCCTTCATTAGGTAAGGTATGTTTGAACATACCTAAAAATAAGTATGATAATACTGTAAAAAGCTTTTAAATATTTGCTTTTTAGAACACGATGGTCTTATTTAATCCCTTAAAGTGGCACGGTAGAATATAGGTCATATCCTAGCCATTAGCACTTACGCTTCAGTAGCAAACACCGAGGTTGAGTAATCTGTCACATGATCAGAATTCTAATTTTGATTTTAACACAAATTAATTGTGTACTTTTTTCCTGTAGTACCAAACATATGACTGATTTTCTACACTTCCTACCATTTAGTGTATTCAAACCCCATATTTCATAGAGAAATTGAAAGAATCCTTTCTGCCATTTATTTTCAGAGAGTCTCTCACCACGTATTTCTTCCTCAAAAGGACAATTTTTCTAAATCCTACCTTCCCTTCTTCCTCCAAGGTCAATGCTGCATTCTTTATTCTTCTACCCTGCCAAGGTGATGGGGGATTTTGAGAATCTGGTTCATGCAAAGTCTTCCCCAGCCAGCGTGACACCTGCATGAGGAAACCTGGCACTTTGTCCCACACAAAGGCCTCCCAACATTTCCCAGAACAGAGAAAGACAGAGAGTACTTCTGAGTTAAACTCACCACTGCTATAAAGTAACATGTTAGTACTAAGGAAATTTTTTATCTGAAACTGACTCACTTTTTCCTACCCTGGCTCTCCTAGAAGAGGTACTGAGAATCCCTGAACAACTGGGGCCAAGCCCAAAACCATAAGTGAAAAGGAATGCAAATCACCAGCCTTAGAACCACTCCTAACTTTACTATGTTTAATTAGTTTATCACCTAAAATACTAATGGCATGTCCACAGACCTTGTGTCTCTACCTTCCCCTCCAGATTCACACATTTTTATCCTTTCGAACTGAGGCATTAGGAGGCCACATCATACCTGACTTCATTCATCATTTCTATGCCTGATTTTCTTTTAATGTCCTGTTCCTGAGTGAAGCAGGAGCTTGTGAACTGTGTCGTCAGCTCACCAGAAGTAGATGTGGGACAAAGGTATCATAGGAAAGGCAAAGTTTCTGCACTGCTTCTGTGCTAACCAGGACCTGGAGAGGCTGCACACTGGGTCTTAGTCTGATATTTTTGTCCCCCCTTGGCTGGGGTATGTCAGGTTGGGCCACATCCCAGGTTTCCTGTCAGTACGAGGGTCCCCTGTCCCCTGCATCACTGCCTCTGCTGTTTGTGTCACTAGCTGGATTGGTTACTTTGACTAAAAAGCAAGTGAGGAGTTAGGGGATGTGATACGTGTTTCCTTCGCAGTGGGCAGCAACTCTCTAATTGTCCTTGGCACCGGCGGGAAATGCCGCTCTCCACCCATAGCAGGAAGCACACACCTTCTTCCTCCACAGCACTAAAGCACCCCTGGCCTTGCTTTGTGTCTCTCCTCCCCTGGTACAGGCTGTGGGTGGGTGTTTGTGCCCCTCTTCCTTCCTGGAGGAGAGACCTTTTGGAAAGACCTGCAGCACGGTGGAGCAACTACGCGGTGGTGGAAAAGCACAGTATTCCAGATGTGGTCTGAGTGCCGAGTAGAGGATGGTAATCGCTTCCCCCATCTCCTGGCTGTGCTCCTGCTGACACAGCCCAGGGTGCTGTTAGCCTTCGTTGCTGGCTTGGACTTACCCAGCTGTCCCCCACGACCCCAGGCTCTTCTCCGCAGAGATGCTCCCCGCCCCAGCACCCTGCAGGGTGTTAGTCTGTTCCAGATACCATTTGTCCTGGTTGAATTTCATGAGGTTCTTGTCATCCCATTCCTCCAGCTTGAGTCCTGCTGAATGGCAGCTCTACCCTTGACCGTATTGACTAGTCCCACCAATTTGTTGTCATCTGCAAACTTGATGAGAGGACACTGTCATCTCCTCTAGGCATTGATAAAGACGTTAAATAGGTCAGGTTCCAGGATAGACCCCTACGGTACTCCATTTCTTACTGGCCTCCAGACAGAGTACAGCCCGTTAACCGCTGTCCTCTGAGCCCTAGCATCCAAACAGTTTTTTACCCATGTGGTTGTCCACCCAGCCAGACCATAATGTCCTAATTTGGATACAAGATTGTGGCAGACAGTGTCAAAAGCCTTGCAAAAGTCAAGGTAAATGATACCCACTGCTCTTCCCTCATCTACAAATCCAGTCGTTTTATTACAGAAGGCAACCAGGTAGGTGAGGCACGATTCACCCTTGGTAAATGCATGCTGGCTGTTCCCGATCGCCTTCTCCTTCCTGTGCCCAGAAAAGTGTTCCAAGAGGACATGGATTTCCACATGGGCTGCAGTGAGGCTGATCAGCCAACAGTTTCCCTTTGGGCTTTTTTTTCCAAGATGGGCACATTTGCCTTTCTCCAGTCATTGGGGACCTCTCCCAGTCTCCATGACCTTTCAAAGATAAAAGTGCAGCCTTGCAGTGACACCAGCCGGCTCCCTCAGCACCCTTGGATGCAGCTCAGTTGATCCCAGGCATGTTTACGGGTCGAGTTCTCCCACGTAATCCCTGACTTGATCTTCACCCATTGCTGGTAGTTCTCCTCCTTGAGCCCTAAGCACAGAGAGCTGGGAGACCCTGTTGGTAGGTCTGAGGCAAAGATGGCTCTGGGTACCACAGCCTTATCTGTTTCCATTGTTACTAGATCGTTTGCCCCATTCAGGAACAAGCCCGCATTTTCCTTTTTCAGTCTTTTACTCTTGGAGTTGTGGTAGAAGATCTTCTTGTTGCCCTTGAGATCCCTTGCAAATCTTAACTCTAGCTGAACTTTGACCTCAGAAAAGAGACTGTACGTGATTCCTTTGGACATTTGCAGCAGTTTCTGCATCAGCCCAGAAACCTGAGTTAGCTACTCTGGTGGTGGAAAAGTACGGAACGTTCAAATGCAAGCATCGAGACTATTAAGAAATGTAATATCTGAATGTCCTGCATAAGCTTCAGTATAAATTGTACTCTTCTATATCTGTCCAAAGGCAGCTGCTTTGTCCTGCTTTGTCAGGGAAACTGTTAATAATTTAATAATGAAAGGGAACTAATGAACTAAACTCAGACTTGAGAAATCAGTGATGATCAGCAGCCAGAGGTGATGGGCTGGTTATTGCAATCTCTTACATCAGATCCATCTTGTAAATTCAGCAATCAGTTGTGCTTCATTGGTGTCAAACTGGTGTAAGAGTGGAGAATCAGGCCTACTGAATGGTCTAAATGATGACAAAATGAAGGAATTCTCATTCTCGTTAGGAAGCAGTGATCAGAATCAACATACCCTGAAATATTGATGTACTTTTTTTCTATTTCTTTTTTGAAACCTTAAAATATGAAATCATGAGGTCCTTTTTATTACATATGATTACACTATTTCAGTGTAGTCATTTCCTGAACTGCATTTTCTAGTTTAGTTTATTCACAAATGATTGGTTCCAACCTAAGAAATTCCAGGTTAATTCAATAGCCCCTGCTGTACAGTGTAATATAAGCTATTCACAAAGGAATGACATCTAAATTTTGTCAAAGCATGGGGAAAACCGAAAAGCATTTCTCAAACATTTTCTTAAAATTGGGCTTCACTGTAATGAGGTTTTGTATTCTCTCTCCATATATCTTGATTGGCCATTTCTATTTGAAAAAAAGGGCACTTTGTAAAGTGCCACTTTTAAGTCTGTCCTTTCCCTGGCTATTCAAAGATTTTCTTTCCTTGATCTTCGAAGGGAAGTCTTGCATTATTTCTGATGCTCCGAGCAACCGCTTTGCTCGTACCCCTTAGCACATAGGAACCTGAATGCTCCTGTAGCATAATCGTTCAAGGTTTTTCCCTCCCCTTCATTACACGTACAGCCATTTCCCTCTGAAACACCTGCCAGGCTCATTCCCTGGCCTATTTTCTCCTAGTAGCCTCAATGTCATCCTTTCCTTTCACTACCCCTACTTCCAGCCGACCTCCACCATCCATCCTGATCCTGGCCTCCTCACCGCAGGGGAATCCAACAGCAGCGTGCCTCACTGCCCACACACCATCGCTACCTCGGCGAACTGCCCAGGACACAAGGGGCACCACCTCTGTACTCTCATTAATACGCTATTATTTCTACCCCCTCACTTGCGATCCGATCAGCCAGGAAACACAGGCGTGGCCATCTCACCACGTTAATTAGCCCTCCAGTCTAGCATCCCCTAGAGGGATGAGGGATCTCCCCTAGAGGGAGAGGGGCGGCGAACGAGCGGCAGCGCGGCCGCCACCCAGGCGGCGGGCCCGCGGGCTTCGCCTTCCCCTCAGACCTTCAACGGCTCGCCCTCCCCTCCCCTCTTATTTTTGCCATTTCCAGGGCGAATTGCCCAGGACCTTTAGGAAGCCGGAGCACAGGGCGGGCGGGAACGGGAGCAAGCCCTGCCCCCGACCCACCCCCGTTCCCTGAAC
>NW_008795718.1:236020-272359 GCF_000699145.1 Aptenodytes forsteri | reverse complement strand
TAGTGCGGGGACGGCGGGCCCCCGACGGGAGCCTCCTGTGCCCCCTGGCGCGGCAGAGCCCGGCGTGCCCCACGCGAGCCCGCTCCCCCTCCGAGGCAGTGTCCGTGCGACGCGACCCCGCGGCAGCAGCGCGTGTGGCGAGGCGTGCGTGTGACCGGCTCCCCGCCGCGCGACTGACATCTGACCCCGCGCGTGTCTGTGCCCGTGCGTGTCCGCCCGGCTGCGTGCCCTCGCCGTCCGCCCTGCAGGAGCGTACGCGCACCGCGGGGCACCGCGGGCAACAGTGGCGCGAGTTTGCCCCTCCGCCACCCTGCTGCTCTCGCCAGCTCCGCCTCGTATTTTCTGTCGCTTGGAAAAAAAGATAAACAAGCGAGGCGAAAGCCCTCCGGTTAGAGAGTCGGTCCGGTCGCGGGTGCGTTTTGGGGGAATGACGGTGCATCTTACCCCTCGGAACCAGGTGCATAGCCAACAGGTTTGCTCAGAATGCAGGCTGGCGTCTTTTCTGCTCGCAGAGCCGGAGCATGCCCCTGACAGGCTGAAAGCACAAGTGTCCCTTCTTCTTTGTCGATACGTGTATTGCTTCTGTTAATACACTTACTGCATTGAATTTACTGCCTTTAGATTACTGTAGAAATCGGTCGGATAAGTAGGTAAGTCTTGGAGAGAGGTCTTTGTGCTTTTTGCTGGGTGGGTTTTGGCACCCAGATGGTACTCCACTAGTTAAATTTATGGAAGATGACTTTTAAAGATGTTTGTGGTTGATGTACAGTTTTGGTAATAGCTGAAGGACAGATGTGTGGTTGGTTCTGGTGGTGATTTTTTTTTTTTTTAAATAAGTAGACTGAATAGAGTATTGGAGAACATCCACTAGGGAAAAAGCCTATATTGGCCAGAGGATGGTTGGTGACAAATGTGACCTATTTTCAGACTGGGTATTTTTATTGGTAAGGGATGCTAGAACACCTGTGAAAGAGAAGGCTTTACAAGGGATATGGGCATATAAAAAGCTTTGAGTTTTTGCTTATGCATAGATAGTTTCTTACTGATCATCTTGCTTTCAAGAGCTTGTTTAGTAGATATGCAAAGAAGTGGTTTCCTCAGTGGTACCATTGCAGTTCCTGGAGCAGCTGAAGTGTATTGTATGATTTACAGCCATGTAGCATGAATGAATTGCATGCAAATCTGCTTACGCCTGCCCTCTGTAGTGCAGTCACTACTTAGTCATATAGGCTGCTTTTTGGAGTTGTTTATTATGGATATATTTAGATCTTCAGGCTCTGGGGAAGGACCAGTTTAATGAATCTCAGCAAAATGATATCTATGTAGAAGTGTTTACAAGCAAATGTTTATTGTTAGAATTAAACAGTTCTTGCAAGGCATGCACCATTAGGAACTGGGTTAATGAATGGTGGGGGTTTTTTGATAGCTATGTGACAGAAAGTGGGAATTTGGCTGGTGGTTATTTTTGTACTATTGCTGATCCTTAGAAAGAAGGAATCTGAAACAAACTTACAAGAACTAACAGTCATTGCTACATTGTGCAATCACATTTTACCTTGTGGAACATGTTGAAATGTTAACTTAAATAGACTAATATCTGCCCCTTTTACTTCTAGTGCACGAAAACATCCAGATTTGAGGACTTAACAACAAAAGCTAAGGAGGAGAAAGTCCAGTCTTGTCTCATATTTTTCCTGAATATTCTAAATGGCTAGAAAAGCAGTAGAATGATGGCATGATTTTTCAAGTGGTTGGGGAAAAACAAGCTAACCTGAATGCTGGAGTAGTGCCTGGTAGGCAAGGTATTATCTGAGACAGCACATTCATCTGGCTCTTTTAAGAGAACCTTTGTGATCCGCACCTGAGGCTTTCAACAAAAACAGGGAAAAGGGAAGATGACATCTTAAGTGGACTTAGCAATGAACTGTGTTTCTTTTTCTTTTTCCTCAACTGAGAAGCAAGAAAGTACAGGTTGAGTTTTGGATACTGAAATTTCTGTACAGGTTACTGCTGTTCCTTGAATCATCTTGCTACAAGAACTAATATTCCCATGTGGTGTGGGTGGCTGTGCTATAGTTACATAGTTTGCTTTCTGATTATTTTAAACAAATAGCATGTTAAGAGTATGCATGTTAAGATGCTATGCCAGATATTCTTCTACTTAAAGTAGTCATCTTCCTCGTGCGCTGTTCTGACCAACCTGATCTCTTCTAAGGCTCAAACTACCTGCCTTCGATATCATATTTGAGTAATTCTTTTGCAGTCTACACCTTCAGTGTATCATTGTCCTTTTTATCCCACTAGCAACTGTAATGCCAAACTAGCACCTTTGTCTTGCTTCGCCTGCCTTGCTTTCAAGGGCACAGTATCCTGATACAGCGAGCTTTTTTTTTTTCCTCGGAATGTGTGTCTCGTGGAATAATGCACTTTTCTTGGATTTTTGTCTGCTTTCAAAATTCCACTGAAATGCTGTAGCTGTAGAACTTCTTGATGAACTTCTGTCCATTCCTTCTTAATAGTGTTTTCTAATTATGTCTTAAAATAAGAAACCGATGAAACATGGTTAAGATGAGGGACACTACCTTTTGTATATAGGGCTGAACTGCAGTTTGATGAATATACTAATATTAAATTGCATAAGCTCTTAACTTTAACCTATGAGGTTCTGTGCATCTTCCTTGTCACACTACTTTCAAGCACTTAACTGGAATGCTACAGCTTCTGTAATAATGTAAAGTAGCTGTTTTAATACACATAACAGCATTATGTAAGAGCTTAAGAGGATTTGAAAAACTGTATATTCACTTACAATTCTAGGATGACTTACCCTGGCAGAGTTCTAGTACACATAAGTTGATTAAGTCACCAATGTTAAGAACTTAATGAGGAAAAAGTGCTATGTAGTTTTTACACTCGTGAAATATAAAATACAGCGTGTTCACTTTCTGAAAAGCTGAATCTCAGTTGTACAGTGATCTTCTACAACGGTGTTGGGGCATGAATGTGGCACTGAATTTGACAGACTGTCTTTACTCGTCACATATCATTCTGTGTTTTCTGCAGCAGTCTCCTATCTAGTTACTGACTGGACTTAAACCAACTTTACTTGAGAGATAGGATGATAGCCTAGACTTTTATAATTTTAGTTCATGTTGAAGCATGGTGAATTTCACGTGTCTGCCGGTTCCTAACTAATTTAGGATGCTATAAATGAGGATAAAGTATTGCAAATGAGTAACTGTAGGTTGGGGTATGTGCTATTTCTTAAGGTTTAAGTAGTTTTTATCCTAGATGGAAAATGTCAGTATCTCAGAGGCAACTTTACATAAAACGTAAGTACTGAATTGACTTATCAGAGAGATTGCTAAACAAATGAAACTATCTGAAATTTGAGCTCAGAGATCATTCTTAAGAAATTTAATAGAAATTACTATTGCTTGTAATAGCTACTGACAATACGTGCACATATTTGCATCTGAATACTCATATTTGAGCTAGCATTTGATGCTTTCACCTCCCTTGATACAGAATAAAAATCATATTTGTGATTCTGAATTTACACAACAAAGATGATATTAGGCGTTACAACGGTGGTAACTTATTAAAATGTTAAGCTACACTGAAGTGTTCATTGATTAATGGTAGAATGTTTAGAGCTCCTGTTAGTTATCTTTGCTACACTGTCTGGCATGAGAAAATTATGTGGTAATGTTAGTAAATAGACATTTGAAAAAGGTGAAACAACTCTGAGAATTCATGAACATGGAGTAGATGAGGTGATTCCTCTAAAACAGTTCAGATTGTTGGAATAGAAATCTGAGTTGTCTGTTTTCTGTAAAGTTCCTGCAGTAGGTTTTCTGGAAATAAAGATGTAGTGTCCTGTCTAAAAGATAGTGATACCATCATGAATCACAATAATATGACTTCTGTCTGATATGCAAAGTATTTCTTCATCAGTTTCATGTTCCTAGTTATTCTGGGGGGAAAAAAAAGGACAATGTGATGAGATTTTGAATATTAAAGCCTTTGAGAAGCTACTTGGATACTGCTTATCAAGCTTGGAAAAGTATAATTTGGGGCTAGGGAGTCCACTTACCATGAGTTCTCTTTTGCTTATAAGAAGGTTGACTGAAAAGCTTGTTGGTTTCTGTGGTCTTCATACTTCTTTGATACCAGATCTCAATTGGTTAAGGTTTATGAATTTCTGTAACTAAGATACCCATGTTAATTTCCTGTAGCTGAGGAGAAATTTTTCTTTCAGTAGGAACTGCAAACATGATCATTTCAATTGAAACACTTTTTTCTGTATCATGACATCACAGGGTCTGGACAAAGTTTTATAACTGATTTACAGGTACAAAAAGAAAGTATTAGCAGATGCCATAAAATTTGGAGCAAGTCCTTTTTAAAAGATGTTATCACATTCTACTTTGCAGAAGATAAGTTAGGGGATGTGGCCATTTGGGAAGGTCTGGTATTCTTCTCTTCCTCTGCAATAATGCTTTAAGAACAGCTTTAGATCTTAAGTGGTGTATTGCTGAAGCATCTGAGATGTGAAAAGGGTGGTGGTGTCTGTTTGTATTACCTTTTTTATTTGTTTAGCTGCATACTGGACTTTGAGAGTAGGCACAGAGGAAAACAGAGACAACATGAAATTAATTGCTTTTGGAGCTGTGGCTAGTGTGAGGACTTTAAATAGTGTAAAGCTATTGCTGAGTTCTCAAATCCATAGGGCAGATTGCATTTGTCTTGTCTCCTCTTAGAAATGGAAAGTGCCTTGTGAGCTACAGCGATTATCAGCGTGGTTATGAAAGTATCTTGGGCTTTTAACACATTTCACAACTAGAGGCAGTTGGAACCAATGCCAGTGACTACTAATCATGGGTTTGTCAATGGATCATAGCTTGATCACTCCTAGCACATCTGTCTTATAGCTTTGGTGTCTAGTCTTAGTCTGTAATCATAATCTTGCTGTTACTACTACTATCTTGCTATTGCTTTGCAATATATACCTACTTCGGTGTTGCCTGTACTTTTTTCTTGTTCACCTACTTGTTGTGGGGGAAAAAAAAAGGAAATACACATTCTTGACTTTTAAAGTGGGAGGCCTTGAAGGACCAATTCAGATCCAGTGGCTTTTTTCACTTGTCTGTATTGAAGACGATTCTCACAAAAATGTCAACTATATAGCAGGGTTTCTACAACACACTTCTCAAATTTTAGTTTGCTCTTTACTGGTGTTCTGCAAACCACTTACCACAGCTTTGCAAACCTGTGTGAAAGAGGAAAGCTTAAACTTTCCATGCTTGATGTGACTGGACTAATCTTCAAGAAAATAGGATGGTAGACAGCAATCTATAGGTCTAAAAGTTTGGGAATTTCTTGTCTAAGAAATAAATGTATTCTTTAATTGACGATGTCCTGAATCGTGCATCATATTTTTTAAGTTTATTTTTTCTCGTACATTGGAGCTGCCTCAAGTCTTGCTCTTAGATCTCAGGTCATGCAGGCTCTCATAATTTTCTGTTACAAAATAATGTTAGTAACCTTTTTCTCAAATCTGTAATGCTACACCCCCTCTCCCAACATTTTGTTTATAGGTCCAGGAGCAATGTTTTACTAAGTTCGGCCTGCCAAATATTTCTGCTGCTGGTTGTTCGCTGAATAGTGGGCCTTAGAGTTGAAGCATCCTGGTTAGCATTTTGTTTTTATTTCTGGATTCTAAGAAGAGTTAAGGCTAGGCATCAGTAGTTCTGATGCCTGCAATACATTCTAAAATAATGAAACACTAACATTTCACTACAGGCTTCCCAAATGTTTAATGGCAAAACTTCATCAGCAATTGGCAGCTCTCATATCTTTTCAGAGCAAAATTCTGAAGACTATTTAAAACTAGGTAATACCATTAAATTGTGCAGGTTAATTCTTCTTTTTATGTTTGGAACATAGAACTACTTGATAACGCTTGATCATTTTAGGTGTAGCCATGCTGAATGGTAGAGAGATTTGCTGATACATCTAGGTATTTTAGTAACGCAGTATGAGGTGGATGCTGACGCTGTGGGAGATGACAATGAAGCCTATTATGAAAATAAAAGAAGTGCATATACACCTTAAAATCTACTGTAGTGTTTTATTGTGGAACTTGTCAGGAGCAGGAGAGCTTATGGGGTTTGTCATCAGTGAAGGGGAAGGTATGCGTGTGTGCTGTGGTGCAGTCATGCAAAGTGGAAAATAAAGCATTAGATAGCATTGTGTATACAAGGGCTGAGTTGTAACACCACTGCCCGTGTGTCGTGTCCCCCTCAACCCCCCAAGAATGCTGCATCTGCGAAGTGTTTGGCTGCAGGGCAGGTATAGATTGCTGTCGTTTCTTTTGAGTACCTTTGAATGGTAGTTGTGAAGACTTAGGTCACAGGAAGGTGGGGGAGGAAGGGCTTTGCTGGACTGTGACACCTCTGTGTGGAAACAAAAGGAGAATAAGTGTTCTTGGGATCTTAAGCCTCATATTGTGTCTTGAATATTCAAGGACTATTGGGTAGTATGAGGCTTAAAAGTTTCAAATAGTCTGGAGGAATTGAGTCATGACTAGTTTTCAGAGCATGCGGCATGCGTTATGCGTTAAGTGGGTATGTTCTTCACACTTCACTCTTGCAACACTTTGTACCTGTTTCTAGCGTGTTGGCTCTCCCTTACATAAAAGGAAAGGTGATCGAAAGCCCTCTCGGGGAAAGTAGATTGACACACTGGTGAAGGTGTAACGTCATCACATGTAAGTAGTGGCTCATAGTAACAAAGCTAGACTTGTTTTCAAAGGCTCATGGATTAGGCTGTGAAGGTATCTTACAGTAGGATAGCAGATAAAAATTGATAGGAAATATTGGGAAAAAATGTGAAAAATTATACTCAGTTTGTATACTGAATTGATATTTCCTTCAGTTTGCTTTCAGATACTAATGATTTGTCCAAATTGCTTTCAGAGTTAAAAAAAAAAAAAAATTGCTTCTGGATCTCTGTGATCAGTTTATGTCAAATTTTGGTTTACTGTTTCTAGGAAGAATAGCAACATAAGTCTCAACATATAATTATGTAGTAAATAAATAATTGGTATAGATGCTGTTGTTCAGCTGAGACAAAAGACAGCAAAAGGAGAAACGGTGAAACTTATTTAATCTATCTTGTGGATGTGTATAATATGTACATCCACTGAACTAGTCATCCTAAACTCCTGTTACAGAAAATGAAAATGTGTGCTTTTAAGAAATTATTCATTTGATCTATTTAGCTAGCTGCTTTAGGGTGCAATTTGTTTTATCATAGACTCTTATCTGTGTTGACTGAATGTCCATTCATCGTGAAGGGAGACAGGAATGGTTAGCTGTCTGCGGACCGAGGAGTCCCAGTGAAGATTACTTGAGCTTTTATGTCTGTTAGCCTGATAATGCAGGGAAGTTTTTGCATTGATAGTATTATAACATTTTGTTGAAATGGAACCTTGAATCTTCATTTTCTAAAGTAAGAAGCTAATATACACATTAAGATGAACTAGGCTAGTCTTACATGTAATGTATAATTTAATGAAACTTTTTGGACAGGATGAATTGCTTAAAGAAAAACTAGTGTCTCTGAAACATGCTGTTTTTCTAAACAGATCTATTGGAGATCTATTCATCCATCTTTTGGAGATGGTTGAATTACAGTACTGTTGTTAAGCCTCTTAATAGGATGCATGTGATATTACAAAACAGCTTCTGCAGATCTCCATTACAGAGGCTGTTTGCAGTATTTTGTGGGATAGGATATATGAGCTTCTATGGAAGGAAGGATCTGTTCTGAATCTATTTACTGGTAAATGTCTACATTGCATAAAATGAGTATCGGGGGCGTAGCTGAATTCTGGTATAGTTAGGAAAACTGCATTTTTAAAACCGTAATTAGCCACATGGATTAAATGCTGCTAATGGTTAGTAAGCTCGCCAACTAGAAAACCCGAACTCTCTAATGCTGAAAAATGAACTTATAAAGGACTTGAGATAATATGAATTAAAAGACAGACAGGTAAATATTTTCTGTGATATAACTGTCTCTTAAACGGTTTTCCTTGGGCTGTAGTTTGGCTTGCTGGCAAAATATGGCTGGTTGACATTTTGATTGTCACATGCTGCAGTTTGCAGCTCCTTGATTTGGTAAAAATGTTCAAGAGGTGACACCGTAAACTGGATCACTGAAATGATCTGTCATTAAAACTAACCCTGTTTTGGAGCATGATGGTAGTAGATGTGTTAAATCTGGAAGTTTTGGGTGATTCCATTTATAGTTAGCCCCGAAAGTTTTACTGATGTAACTAAGGAGGCAGCTGCAAAGAAAGGGTCACAAAGAGGCTTCAGCTCGAAAGCTGGTGCCTTGTGAAACTGCACTCTTAGTTGATCCTTAAGTGCTTTCAAAATTCTGCTTTCTTACTCTAGAGAGAAACTGAGAAAAAGAAGCTACTTCTATGGAAAGTATTGGTATAGCAATTGCGATCCTCTAGGAAGCATATTTAAATTGTAATCAAGGTTTGTATCTATATGCACTATGACAGTTTTGCATCCATTTGCTACTACAGAACAATTCTTAATTTTGGTACGTTCACTTGAAACCGTGTGTGCATCTAAGATCCTTGTGTTTAGCTGTGGGAGCTTCGTCTTGAAGATTTATTTTAAAACCACAGAATTAAAAGTTAGTTGGTCTGTTATTGTGGAGACTTTATGTTAAACTGTTAATGAATCTGCATTAATTTTATTTCGGCTAATGGGGCTGCAACATTAGTAAGCATAGTTTATCTTCCATTTCTGTAAGCCTTTATCCTATTGATTACTGTCTGATGTATTTCTCCATGGCTTAAGCATACCTGATTTTTGCTGGAATTTTGTTGGCAGGTTGATGTTTATGTGTATTCTGTCATTTAGAGATAAATCACTTGAGTTTGTACAAAGATGTTTGAGAATGTGCCAAGTGAACAAAATAATTATGTATAAATCTTTCCTTACTGCTGAGTGTTGTAGTTACTTAAATTCAGACAAGTTACATTCTGTTACATCTGGCTGGGTTTGCTCTCTCCCTTTAGCTCTGCCAGGGATGGAACCTTCTTGAATTTAAGAAGGAAAAGGTAAGTCAAAATTGACAGAGGCTTTTTTACCTAGATCTTCCTTACCTCTTCCAGTAACAAAACTTTGGTTTTGCCATGCACTAAGAAAGCTCCATCTTGTGTGCAGGTGGTGTTTTTGAATCCAAGACTTAACAGAAAATCTCTTTTGAAACCACATCTCCTCCTCAGAGACCAAAGGTGTTTCATGATCTGGGCCAGATTTGTAGGATGTGATGAATTCGTGTGAATAGAGATGTAAATCTTGAGGTTTGACTTAACATTCAAGAAAGAAATTGTCTGTAAAAACTTGAGCACTGGAGTTTGTGTTGTTGGTAACTTCAATTGCATAGGGAATGGCTGGCTGGCTTTTTTTTGACACGACTTCTACTTTTTTTTTTTTAATTTAAGGATTCTAAAACTGTTAAGTAGTTTAGCATAAGGTATTGACTATACGATGCATTATGGATAAAAGAGATTTGTAAGGAGGGGTGATGTCCTAGTGGCAGTTAAAAAAAGTTGTCTTTAAGTTTGTGTGCTCTTTTTTCTTTTTATTTTATTTCTTTAATCTAGAAGCAGTGAAGAGTCTGATTAGGGTGGTGTGGACACAGCAGTTCTATAAAGTGTGTTTGTGTGGGGTGGTTTTCTTGTTTTTTAAATGCTTGCAATCCTTTTAGGATTGAGACTCTGGAGTCGCAGAACCATATGGGGCACGGCTGATTAGTATCTCCCCTATTGCTTCATACAGGTTGAAGTTAGGTGGTTTATGTGTGTACATGGACTGTTTTTCATTAGCCTGCATTTTGGGGGTTGAGTCAGTATGATGGAACATTATACAACAATAATAAAGCATTACATGAAAACATGTCAGTGCTCAGTAGTAGTAAAAAAACCAAACAAACCACAAAATGGCCTAAAAGTAGTATAGAACAAACTGGAAAATGTGTAGAGAAAGGTGAGAAGAATGCTAAAGCCTGTGGAATAACCTCTGTAAAAAGAGTGACAGACTAGGACTTGAACAAGATTGAACTGAAGCTAGGAAGGGAGGAAGCTAAAACTGTGAGTTGCTTGAGGCAAGGTAAATAGAGTATGATAGTTCTTGTTTTGGAACAGACGGTGAATGAGAAGATGCACAAATTATCAGAAGACTAAAAACAAACAAGAGGAAGTAGTTCTTCTCACAGCACATAGTTAAGCTATTAAACTCCTTGTTGCAGGACGTTCTTGATACTAAAAATTCACATGCTTTAATAAAGCACCTGCCCAGTTTCACAGGGAGGGGTGGGGTGGAATCCATCAAGCACTATTAAACACAGCCACTGCCCTCTGATGTAAAGAAGTTTTTGAATCTCTTAAAGATAAGGAGGGTTTCATTGTTTATTGTTATGTTTGCCATTGTACTGTGTTCTTCCCTACGCATCCTCTAATGGTTACTTACCAGGTAGGAGAGTGTTCGACATGGGCATTTGGTGTAATGTAGCGTGCTCTATTCTAGTTTTGTACTTCCTGGAATAAGGATGGGATGGTATTACATGGTTAATTGGGAGTGGTAGGGGAAACTTTCCAAGATGAATAGTATGGGATGTGTTGGGAAGCAGATATGCCAACCCCAATTTTGATACTGTGGCATCTTCTAGTGAAGTAGAGTAGGTTTTGGAAGAGCATCTGAAGCATAGTGCTTAGAAGCAGAATGAAAGGGTACAGTAACACAAACCCCAATGAAGTTTTTTAAGCTTGATTATTATCTTTAAAGAAAAACAAAAACAAAACCCCAAACCCCAATGTTTATATGATTTACACTTACCCTGTTCCTTGTCTAAGTTATGAGGTTTCAGAAGTTGATTGATTTCATTCAAATTTTGCAGGGGTGGAGGTCTCAAACTGAATTCCCACGGACTTTGTGGAAGTAGACAGCTGGATAGAGAAGAGGTTATACCATGGCTCCAGCTGAGAGAAGCAGTAAGGTGAGCTTGTTAAACATCAGAGAATCCTCATAGGACCCCCAACCTTGTAATTGAATCCATATGAAACCAGGTTCACTAGTTTCATTGCCTGTGAAATAACTTGTTTAGCAGGGAGTGTTTTTAATCTAAAGCTTACATTTTGACTTGAGAATAACTAATGTAAGGGGCTGTTTGTTTGCCAGCTTCCCTTTCAAAGATTTTTTTTTTGAAGTTCAGTTTTGAAACTGAAAAGATGTTCTAAAGAGCCATGTTTTCTGTATTTTATTGAGTTGGCAATAAGCCATCTAATTTTCATATTTCTAGCTACTTTGCACTCAAAGTGGGAGAAATGGTTAGCTTTTTGATAGCTACAGAATTTTATTTAAACCTCAGTCCAAGTTAAATATGCAGGAAAAGTTTCTGGGATGCTTTGTGTGTGGGGAAACTGAAAAGATGTTCTAAAGAGCCATGTTTTCTTTATTTTATTGAGTTGGCAATAAGCCATCTAATTTTCATATTTCTAGCTACTTTGCACTCAAAGTGGGAGAAATGGTTAGCTTTTTGATAGCTACAGAATTTTATTTAAACCTCAGTCCAAGTTAAATATGCAGGAAAAGTTTCTGGGATGTTTTGTGTGTGGGAAAAAAAAAGGCAATGGGACATAAGACCTTCAAAACCAGGTTTGAATATGAATGTTTTGTAAGCTGGATCTTGTTTGCTTAAATGCCAAATTAACTGGTAAGCAGGAGTTCAGCACAATTAAGCTGAACTCTTGAGTTCTCTCCCCTTCCTTCCCACTCTTCTTCCCCTTCTCCTGACTCATTCCCAGGACTGCGGAACATATGCAGCCTACATGCAAACTTTTTATCACCAGTTTTTATAACTCAAGTCAAAATATTTAACAAGACATTTTATTTAGCACTAAGAGTACATCCAACCCAAATGTTTCATTTCAGCCTGTAAAGCTTTGTTCATTTGTTGTAATTACAGTATTGATTGATAATGCTCAAACTAATTAGAGTAGCAAAACTAAGTCTTGTATGTCAGTCTGAGCTTTGCTAAACAGGAAGCTGTTAAAAGGGAGAAGGTGAAAGTCCAAAGTCATGCCATCAGAACTTTGTATTAGAGCTGTTTCATGCTGCAGCATGAAGGAAGATGCCAAAGATAAGTTATATCAAGCATGTTCTTCTTGTCAATATTCGGTACTGCCCAGCTGATTTCTAATGTAGCTGGAAAAGTTACAGATTTCAGCTTTGCCAATTTTAACAGTCCTTATAACACTGATTTCTTCAACTATTGCTTGTGAGGTTTCTAACTCAAGAACATGAAGGCCACTAAGTTTTGGAGAAATTTGCATTATTGCACTGTTGAAATTCACTTTAATTCAAACATACTGATAATGTGATTTCAGAAATCTGTTGGTTACCACAGCATGGCTTATCAAACCCTTTGCAAAAACCCCTGAAGAATTTCATAAGTAATCTGTAATAATGTGCCAATGTAACTTTAGGAGAATTACAGGATAATAATTTTGCTTATTTTTATACAAATATATAATCTTGTCTCTTTATTTTTAGGTATGCTTGGCAGTGACAATGGACTATTTATTTGCATCAGATACTCTTATATGAAAAGATCACGTTTCCAAAGAGCTTAAATATTATTTAATCTTCTGAAACAGAATGGCAGGCTTCAAACGAGGATATGATGGAAAAATTGCAGGATTGTATGACTTGGATAAAACTTTGGGCAGAGGCCATTTTGCTGTGGTCAAACTTGCTCGGCATGTCTTTACAGGTGAAAAAGTAGCTGTAAAAGTAATTGACAAGACCAAACTGGACACACTAGCCACTGGACATCTTTTTCAAGAAGTTAGATGCATGAAACTAGTGCAGCATCCCAATATAGTACGACTGTATGAAGTGATTGACACCCAGACTAAGCTTTATCTTATCTTAGAGCTAGGTGATGGAGGAGATATGTTTGATTACATCATGAAACATGAAGAAGGTCTGAATGAGGATCTCGCAAAAAAATATTTTGCTCAAATAGTTCATGCTATATCCTACTGCCATAAACTGCATGTAGTTCATAGAGACTTAAAACCAGAGAATGTGGTCTTCTTTGAAAAACAAGGACTTGTGAAATTGACTGATTTTGGCTTCAGCAACAAATTTCAGCCTGGAAAGAAGCTCACCACAAGCTGTGGATCTCTTGCATATTCTGCTCCTGAAATTTTACTTGGGGATGAATATGATGCACCAGCAGTGGGTATGTCCTCTTAGAATTCAACCAGTAATCTAAGTTTAAGTACCATGATGTTGTACCACTGTTTTCTGTCTCAAGATAATGCCATATGTGGAAGCCAGCTAATTGGCAAGAAATAATATTATAACCTGGATGAGTTATGGATGAGTTAATGCTGGAGCAGCTCTGTTTGAAGGAGATACTCAAACATTCTCAAAAATGCTTAAAAGTTCTTTTTGTATGAAATGATGCAATTGTATACATTGTAATTAACTTTTCTATTAATAATAATGTGAAAGCAATGTGTATATTTGTACTTCCTTTGTTAGAGGACTCATCTGCTTTTCAGAAAAGTGCCTGGTTTATTTTTAACAAGCTTAGCCATATAAGAATGACATGGTGAGCCCAGGCTGCTTACATGTTCTGCTGCAAGGTGGTAGGAATCCATTTTTATTAAATACTAACTTGGCTGTCAAAGGAGGAGACAGGAAATTAAGGAAGGCTTGAACTCCCTCTTCACCTTCTCTGCCCTTTTCTTGTCTGAGAACTGAAAGTAGGGGGTGAGTTCTCAGTTGCTCCCAATTGTTTAAAAGGTAAGAGAAATAGTAATGTGTAAATTAGTCTTCATGTTCTAGCTGGAAAGTGGAGTGTGCTAGACAGACTACTACAGACTCTTACTGTCTCTGTTAGGTCTACTGCATATGCTAGTAGAAGTAACTTAGAGGGTTTTTTTAAAAATAGCTGTGAACATTGATAGTGTCACTGAATAATGTCCTGTAGTCATACAGATTGCTTATATCTGTTAGTTGAGGAAGAACTCACTTCTCCAACAAATTTAGATACATATACTTCCAAATGATGCTTCAAAAATAGCTTATTGTAGACAACATGCCTCTTGTTCTTGTGTGCCCAGTATCCGATACTTTTACTGTCTTAATAACACCTGAACATTGATAGTGTCACTGAATAATGTCCTGTAGTCATACAGATTGCTTATATCTGTTAGTTGAGGAAGAACTCACTTCTCCAACAAATTTAGATACATATACTTCCAAATGATGCTTCAAAAATAGCTTATTGTAGACAACATGCCTCTTGTTCTTGTGTGCCCAGTATCCGATACTTTTACTGTCTTAATAACACCTGTTTGGACTCTGTACTCAGCTGTGTGTGTGTTTTGCTATGGTTATAGTAGTGGCTGTAGTGATGGTTTAAGACTGACTTGTCCATTTTTTTGCTAATTTACCTGAGGTAAACAATCGGCTAATTTTGTATGCTGACAAGGTATTCCTGCACACTGTTGAAGTAAAATTCTTGCGTTATTTTTAATACAAATATTTTAAGTTAGTAGATCTTACGGTCTTTGCTTAAACATTTGTATGTCACTTCATGGCTTCTAACTTGGAATAGGTATTTTACTGTGGGTTTTCTGGACTTGAAAGTAATTTCTCAAGTGTGCTATAATTAGGAATTTTACATGTCTATGCTATTTGTGGTTTTGCAAATCTATGTTGATGCTACAGTGATGCTTGACAAAATGATTTCTATTTAGAGTCAAATGTTCTAGATGAGTTGGTTCTGGCTTTATTAGTGGCAAACTAGAGATCCTAACTCCTGAGTTCTTCTGTGTTCTTCTATGTCTTTTTATTTTGAATTTCCTGAAGCATGAGTGTAACTGATTGCAGTGGCCTCCAAAACTAGATGGAAAAGTGCATTTGTTAAATATTCTATACAGTGCCTTATATGAATTATTTCTTGAAAAACAGAGTAGCAGTCAAATTTTGGAGGATGAGCAAAAAATGAAGTTTTGATATTGCTGCCCAACTGAAGATGCTTGGAAGAAAGGAGGTCTATGGGGATTAATGGCGGGGAGCGGGGGACATTAGGAGCATTATGACCAGATGGTCCAAATTGAATTACATAGTTAACAAAGCACACTTTGGACCTCTTAATGATAAACGTAAGAACAGTGGCACCACATAAAATGTTTCTTAGAGGACTCTGTAAGCAATTAGGTAGGTAAACTTCTGAATAATACTAGAAGAAAATGGCTGAACGGATTCATAGAGGAGGAGGTCTGGCTAATACAGAGTGGATTGATGTGAACAGTAGAAAAACTAGAAAAAATTAATTTTTTCTAGCCGATGTTTAAGGATGCTAGTTAAGTTCTATTTCTGAGAGTATTTAAATACACATTAGTGGTTAGGTTTTGCTTACTTATTCCCCAGTATACTGTCTCAGTTACTGGATACTAGAACTTCTGTCCTAGTTGACAGATTGCAGTGCTTGTATTCTAACTTTTTTAGTGGTTCAGTTTTCATCACTTTGTAATGCACTACAAAATCTCTAAAGTACTGACAATACAATGGCTACAGAATAAAAATACCAAAATTTACTATGAGTTGCCAATGAGATAATCACCTTGAAGAGTCTGGATTTTCCTTTTCTAACTGTGGGTAAAAACGTAAGATACACTATGTAATGTTTCTAAATTTAAAAAAAAAAAAAAAAAATTTTAAAAAAAAGGGGCGGGGGGGGGGGGAGAAAAAATATTAGGGGCTTCTTTAAAGCCTTCCTTCTCCCCTTCCTGCAAATGGAGTGTTAAATGTAGAATCTTAAAAGAATGTATGTTTAGCAAATTTATCACTAACCATGTAGTTATGCAACTGAGAAATCAGCTTGTGCAAACCTTTTTTAACCTCTAAAGATAAACTTTCATGGTAAGATGAGGTCATACGTGTGGACTAGAAGTATGTATAAATTCAGAAGGAGACATTTTCAAAAGAAGAGAAATTACATCAGTTACATTTTGATGCTACTGATGTGCAAGGTGTACATATAGCCTGAAATAGCAGTGAAGTGCTGTGAACTCATTCAGCTATTGGCTGAATAGGGCTATTAATATTGCAAGAATAATGACTGACAATGGCAAAGATTTTTTTGCCATGTAGGATGAAATTACATTGTAGCTGAACCAATCTAAAAGCTAGTTGCTTATGAGAAAGGAGGTCATGCTTTCTGCAGTGCAAGGTGTACATATAGCCTGAAATAGCAGTGAAGTGCTGTGAACTCATTCAGCTATTGGCTGAATAGGGCTATTAATATTGCAAGAATAATGACTGACAATGGCAAAGATTTTTTTGCCATGTAGGATGAAATTACATTGTAGCTGAACCAATCTAAAAGCTAGTTGCTTATGAGAAAGGAGGTCATGCTTTCTGCAGTGCAACTACATGGCCCTGCCCCTCTGTGAGCATCTGACCACTTGAAAATCAATTCAATTTACTAAAATGCCGAATTAAAAAGGATTGCCCTGCTTATACTCTGTGCATGTTAAGGTACATTTGCATTCATGTTTGCATTCATTATAATATTTTAAACCCCCACACCTGTTTTCACTTATCTAAAATTGTTATAATTGCAAAAATTATTGCAAGAAAAATTGATCAAGATATATGATGGGTTTTTTTTGCCAAAGACCTTTGCTACAAACATGGCTTTTCTGATGTCTTGTGAATAATATTAGAATGAGTATATAAAGGAAAAGACTTTACATTTTCTTGCTACAAAGAGCTGAAATATTCAGGGCAAGTCTTTTATTAAGTTATATGCTTAATAAATATCATGGAAGAGCTTGCTTTATGAAAAGGTAACTGTTTCAGCTAGTTTAGGGATTAATCTCCCCTTTGTGATCCTAGTTAAAAGTTTTCACACTTGAAAAGAGACTAGTTAATTTAGGTCTCTCATTTCCATTTGAAGCTGTAGTTAAAATGATGCAAGAGGAATATTAGGCAATGATTATATGTTCCCAGGGCTTTTCAAAAAGCTGAGTGAGTTAGATAATGAGAAGTTCTGTTGCTTGTAGTTTCCCATGTTTTTTTCACACTTAATTAGAATTTGTTCTAGTCAGAGGAAAGAGAGAGGACTGTTGTTGCACATAAAGTTCATTTCGTAAATCAAATGGACATATTATTTTAGATCAGACAGAGTTCTGTCTAGAGCAGTGGTGTAATCGGCGAACTCCAGCAGTATGGAAAAGTGGATAACTACAGATGAGAGAGAATAAAGCATGCTTCTGGTAATACTTTTCCTTTTGCTCTACCAGCATCAACAGAGATTGGATCATTGAATAAATAGAAATCACCTCTTTCCTAGGTGATAAAGTTTAATTACAGTTTTTCAGATTAGTTGATTCTTTCAGAGGAGAGCAAGTTCTATTTTAACTGCTTGGCATCTCTACAAAGTATTAAATGCTGTGTAGGCTACAGTAATTCTGGAAGACATTGACACTTCTGATAGGTTTTTATTATTGTAGTCGGGTATTCTGTATGTGATTTCGTAGATGCATGGAAATGTTAGAAGAGTAAATTCATCCTTCTGGGGATGAGAAATAGGCAAATTCAGATTGTAAGATTGGGACTGTCTGTTTATCCCAGTTGAGTATAGGCCTCTAGAATGGTACTGTAATGCACAAATAACATTGTAGATACCATCACAATTATTTAGCTTTGCAGTCTGTTGTCACAGCAACACCGAGAGAATGGTGGCAAGATGTTCTTCATAAAAGACGTGACTAACAAAGAATATTATGGTTACTGTAGCTCGGTGCTATTCAACTGGCAGTTTGTGGTCCAAATCCAACTTGCTGCCTTCTTGGAAGTTGCAGGGGCCAACCACTTGGATAACATTCATTACTTTGGTAGTTAGATGCTGGCTTTCTTGCACAGCTCAGACCTGGATATCTTCTGACAATATGGTAAGATAATAACGGATGTATGTATTCATTATCTAGTCATATATTTTTGATTATTAAAGGAAACAGGATTTGTCATGCATGCCTTTCCCTTTCCTGAGATAATGATAATGCTTTTAGACCCACTTTGTCTCTGTTGGAATGATCCCAAATTCTTTTGTTTTGTTTTTGCGTCAAGCATTTGCAAGGGCTTCTTACTTGCATATAGTGTTGCTTGAGTGTTTGGTCTTTCAAAGCTTCAGCCATGTTTACCTTCTGCTTGAGCGTAGCTAAGTAGCCCCGATGGCCTTATCTGGCCTGTGTGGAGCTAGTTTTGATGTTTCTGCATGTGTATAGCGCTTTATTCGCAAACTGAATGACTAATGTAAGCATAATGGCCAGTGGGTATGTACAGTAACCTTTTACACTATAAAAATGCTGAATATAAGATTTGACAGACTTGAGTTTAAAAAAAAAGTGGTAAGGTACTTGCAATCCATATACGGTGTTGAATCATTTAGCATACCTGACAGCATTTTGGAGTTTCAGCATGCTCAAAATCAGATTAGAGCCAAACTTGACAGAAACGAAAAGTAAAAATTCCTACAAAAGCTTTTCACTGATTGTTTGTTTTGAAAATCTCCCTTTTTAATGTTGTATTGCAACACTTCAGAAGATTTATAGTTAGATATATTATAGAACGAGCTTGAAGGTGAAAGGGTGCAGAAAGCTAAAGGAGTGTAATACTTAGCTGCTTCCAGCATAAGAGGTCTTCCCCTTCTGTTTTGTGTCAGTGCAGAGCTACCCCTTCTCATGTGTTGCACTCTGTTGCATGGCTGACCATTTGATGAACGGATTTTATCAGCTAACTTGACAGAAAACTGTTAACTTTTCTTTAGGCTTAACTTCTGCCAGGTTAGCAGAGCTGTTTATTCCTTAGCATTGAGTGGAAGAGCTGGTGCAAAGGAGGTGAAGGGAGCATGCAGCTTGGACCCCAGCAGAGTTCTGGGGGAAGGTGGTAGGACCTGCCCCTTTTTTGTGTTAGCAAGTTTAGGTTAGATCAACTTGGCCTAGCTCACTTCACCTCCCATGTGAGAGAAACTCGTTTGACTGAAATGCATCAAGTATCATTGCCAGTGCATTTTTAGGAGAATTGTGTGCTCTACTTTTCCAGCTTCAGATGCTTTTTGAAGCAAAACAGAAGGAATTGATGATAATACCTTGTGTATTTCATTGCTGGTTTCTCCTCCTGTGTACTTGTGTTAGTGGCCACGCTTTTCTGCATTCTCCCTGCTGTGCTGTGTATCTCACACTGCTGAAAAAACTGAGTCAAATTTGAGAAATTATCAGAAATGAGCTTTTTATACTTTTTAGAAGGGGCAAATGTAAGGAATTGGTTGTAGACTACTTTTAGAAAGTTTCAATCTTGAGGATATTCATGTCATGTTAACAAAGAATGTATTTTTAAGTTCTGTGGCAATCTGTATGCAGGTAGTAAAACTTATTTTTAACGAAAGGGGAGTCCAGTTTCAAATTTGAGAAATTATCAGAAATGAGCTTTTTATACTTTTTAGAAGGGGCAAATGTAAGGAATTGGTTGTAGACTACTTTTAGAAAGTTTCAATCTTGAGGATATTCATGTCATGTTAACAAAGAATGTATTTTTAAGTTCTGTGGCAATCTGTATGCAGGTAGTAAAACTTATTTTTAACGAAAGGGGAGTCCAGTTTTTATGTAGTATGCTATCCTTTGATTCTGCCTTCCCCCCTCCCCCCCCCCCCCCCCCCAATTATATATTTTTTTTTAAAAAAAATATTTCCCCTCAAGAATGTACTTCTAATGCCTCAAGTTATTGAGGGTGTTATGCTACAGGTATTGGAGCCCTGTATTCAGAAGTGAAGTTATGATGTGACAGGGCTGTAATGAAGGGTGGGAGTCTGTGATCCTGATGACTTCTCAGTAAATCTGTGCCAGCTAATATTTATGAAGTATAATTTATGTTCCATTCTGGGTTACTTTATGCACAAGTTTTAATGCATTCACCAGTAAACTGCTGGGTGAAGCAAAGAATGATTCATCCAAGTGAAACTACAGAGGAGAAGCTGTCAAGATAGTCTTCAGTTACTACCATATCAGCTAAACTGTAACTTAAGTATCGGGATGTTTCTTAGTCAACTCACTGTGTTCATGGGAGAACTGTTTTCATAATTTTTCAAACTACTGTTGTGGAGCAAGATTTCATTATGAGAAATACATCTCCACAGCCAGGAAGCTTCATTTCGTGTATCTTGCAAGCAAATATTCAGATTACTTATGTTCAGCCCATGGCTGACTAATTTGGCGACACAGATCTGGTGGGACCTAAATCAATGGTGTACTACTTAGTTATAAATCAGATGCTCAAGTTTTGCAGTCGTGTGTAAAGCTGTACGAAGATGTTAATTTTTGTAAATAAGGTACAAATTATACATTTTACAGCTAAAACCTTTAGGAAAAGATAGTCGATCAGAAATTATGAAGGATTTCTTAGATACTGGGAGCAAATTGTCTTTAGTATTTACATATCAAAAAAAGACTAAAAACATTGCAGTGAAACATGTACATAAGCTATATATGCTGTATAGACTTGTCCAGTGATTTTGAGGACATGTTTTATACAGAGAAGATCTTCCTTCTACATTTAACTAATTAATATTGGTTTTTATCCTGGCTAATTATTTTCTGGAGGAGTAGTATTGGAAAGTCAGTTCACACAAAAAATGTTGGTTTTGTTTGTGTTTTTAGTGTAGATTCAGTAACTTCTGAAATGTGGCTACGCAACAGAAACCAAAGGAGAAAGAATGCATTTCAAAATGCAGAAATGATGAATGAGAGTAAAACAGACTATTTTGGAATAAAGGCAGTGGCATGTGTTCAGTAAGACCTTTCAATGGTGGTGTTTTTTGTTAAAATATCCTTACTGAAATTTGAGATGCAGTAGTTACTAACAAATAAAAAACAACTGTTTATCTGTATTTTAATAGTTTTATGCAACCAGCAAAACCCATGCTATTGTCTTCACGGAAAAATAAGTACTAGTTGCCAGATTGAATGAAAATAAGAATCGCTTCCAAAGATAAGACTAGTTACTGATGATCATGTCTTAGTCAAATAAAATAACATGTATAGAACAGACTGTTTCATCAGACAGATAAGCTAATTATGAAAATAATTTGCTAAATGCCATTTGTTATTTATGCTCTTTTTTGGAGGGATAGGGAAAGGAAAAGATTTCTCCTAATTCTCTTGTCTGCTATGTGTTCTAACAGTAATTTTAATTGGATTTGTAGTGCTCTAAAACAAGGAGAAAACCCAGTTCTGCCTGTTAATTTTGAAAATGGTAGCACTGATAGCGGATGATCTCTTCCTCAGCTTTCTGCAAGGGAAAAATAAATCCCATTTTACAAAGACCAAAAAAACCCAGCTGAATTAACAGACAGTGGCATCTCTGAAAACTAGAGAGGTCAGTACACAAGTTTATTCAAAACCTTTTTCGTGAAAAGTTAAAGAATGGAAGAATAGCTCAATCAGCTAAAAATCGAGTATCTACAAAAAAGTAATCTTTGTTCTTTACCTGTACTCTTCAAACTTTACAACTGGTCCAGTTTGAGCATCTTCCAGATTTGCCAGCAGTCTGCGCACATGGTAGTGTAAAAATACTTGTGATGATGCATAGACATACTGAAATTGTTAACACAACATTATTCTACACTATCTTGCTACTGACTTCTTATACAAGGGAAACAACTTTTCTAAGCTTTTTAGCTTATACGGGGTGGAAATACTTTTCTTATTCTCCTTTTGAAGCACAAGTATATCAACAATATAGCAAGAACCATTCAAACAATTCAGTAGTATGATACCAGCTTTTATCCTTTTATACTGTAGTGTGTAATTTTTCATCACTGTTTTTAATAGAAGTCTCGTTTTCTGCAGTGTTTGACTTGTCATGTGAATTTTTACTCTTAAACTGTGTTTTGGTTCTTCAGACAATTATGTGAAGCTATGCTACAAATTTGAGGTTTTCATTGCTTTCCATAGCCTATGTTGTGAAGAAGACCTTAAGTTTCAACTTGTAACAAGCATGCTTACCACTGTTATCCTTGTGAGTTATCAGCCTGTACCTACTCCTGAGCCCAATGAAGGTTCCACCCCTAAATTCTAATCCAAATAAAGTAGTTCATGATGGGGTTTTGTGTCTGAGTTCAAAACAGCAGTCTTCAGATATTGCCCAGTTCCTGCCTAGCCCTGAACATGCCCAAAGTGCAGAGATGCTGATGATCTTTACATTATATTTTCATATTTAGATCTGTATAGAAGAACTTGATATTGAAGTGCTGATGCGTTGAGTCTCTTTCAAGGCTTGTCTTCAACAGGTTTCTATGGATTGGGCTTTCTTCTGCAAATCTGCTCTGAAGAGGTTGTAGCAGCAGTAGTGATGACATTCTCTTTAATGTCTTGAGATAGTGGTTAGAGTAATTCCCAACGATGCTGGAAATTGGGGTCCATTTCCATCCTTCATTTATCCACAGTCTGTTGATACCTCTGCAGTGGCAAAATAAACATGTAAACATTTCTTTCATCTCCATAAAAGTTGATTTGTTTTCTTTTTTGCTTGTTAAGTGGCTTCTAGTGGAAGATAACTGTAGTGTTCAGCTGTTATAGTAAACATTCCAATGAGAAATGTACAAAACCTGATTAAACTTACTCAATATTACAAATCGCTTCTGAAGCAGCAGACTTTCTGTAGAAAGATCTGTCTTATCAGCTGAGCAATATACACTCTATAAACTGTTAAGCAGTTCTGCAGTTAAGTTAGGAGGGGAACAAATCTTGTTCCCATAAAGGTCTGAAATAAACAACTTCAATAAATGGACTCAATTTACTTTATGTAGTTAAATGTGAATGAGTCTGTACCAAAATAAGTATATATTTTTAGCTGCTTAAAATCACAAATTCATATAGCATATCCAAAGTGTGACAAGTGTCTGACTGCTGAGGAATGGCAGAAATTTGAGTAAATATTAAGCTATAAGGATCCCCTATGTCCTATAAATTGTAACTTTATGAAATCAGTAGTGCTTATTTTAGGAGTAAATCAGGAACTTTAGAAAGCAATAAATGGCTAATGAAATGGTGAAGCCCAGCTCAGTAGTTAAGCAGATGAATATGGATATCCTTTGTGCAGTGTACAAACTGGAACGTAACAGATGTTTGACTGCCCTGTGTTTAAGACAGGCATAGCATAGACAGCTAATGACGTAGTTTGGTTTCTATGGCAGTGACTTCATGTTATGTAAGGAAGTTGCATATACACAGCCCTGGTTGTCATGGTTCTAGGAACCCTGCTTGAACAGTCCTTTCCTGATCAACATTCAGTAATGGCTTTAAAAACAATAAAATATTCTATACTGCAGCTAGCTACTAGTGCTTTTAAAAGTCCTAATCTCTCTTATTTTATTCTTGTTACAGCAATGGCAGTTTCAAGTTACTAGTACCCAATTTAAAGGCTAAATTGTGTCTTGAGATCTTCACTGTGCTTTTGAAAGAGACCTTGAGTTTGGCCACGGCAGTATACAAGTGTGCCTTCCTTTACCATAATCATTTGAAGTTTTACAGGTTATAAGCATGCTAAATTCATGCAGCATGTCAGGCCTAAATTCTACTTTGCTACCAGTTTTCTGCAGAGAGCAAATTGGATAACCCTTGGAGGGGCGGAGAGAAGTAAGCAGTTTCCATAAAGCCTTCAACTGCTAATTACTGAGAGTACTAAAAAACTTTAAATTGTGAAAAATAAATTCTTGTTTAAAACTGCTCTTCTAAAAGTGGGGTCTCTGTAACCCTTTTCTTCCCTGTGTTCCTTCAGTTAAGAGTCTCAAATCTAGAATTGGCACTGGTACCTGAGTTCTGAGCTGTGATAAGGGAATATAGCTGCAGATGTATGCCAACTCGTTGGCCCAAGCCAAGGAGTTTTGCTTACAAAACCTGCTCCTTTATCTGATTAAGCTATCCAGTAGTAAGTTTATTACAATATCTAAAGGTTTTGTCTAAAGCATGACACTTTTTTTTAGCATTAACATAGCACCGTAACTAATATATTATCTTAAAATGGTATGCCGGGGTGTGAAGGTGGAGGAGAGGCAGATCTCTGCAGAGTTCTTTGCTGAGTATACTGTATGTCAAACCATATTTGCATTGAACTGAAGGTGAGATTTTTTTTTAAATGGTGCAGCCCATTTAGCAGGTCTCAAAAATGCAGCTCTGTATTCAGATCCTGCCCGTATAGTTCTGCACTCTCCTTTGTGTTTTTTTGACTCTGGTGCTTGTACAACCCTTTAGTGAACCAGTGCCATTCAGTGAATGGGTAAAAATGTAAATGGATGTTGTCATCTTTGCTTTTAACTATATTATATATCTACAACTTCTAATAATGTGTGAAAGCAGGAAACTCTCAGCTGGGATTTTTCCCCTGAGTTGACATAAGATACATCAAATTAAGAACATGCTATAAGGGCTGCCTTCACTAAAAAAAAAAGTATGTTTTCGCAAGTGTGTGGAGTTCAAAAGAAAAACTTCTGTTCCTTTAAACTTTGAGTTATTTTTCTTTCCCTTTTCCCCAGTTATTAGCTGGTCTAATAAGAGATGCTACTTCTTTCTAGAAGCCTTGCTTTGAGATGTCAGGCTCTTATTTCATTGCTGCTCCAACATCTTTTTAATCTGCTTACACAACTGTTTTGTCAAAGTTGATGCTTTTGACCAAATCAGATCACTAGATCTTGACTGAGGCTTTCATTTTGAGTGAAACCCCCTTTTGTAATGTAGGGTAAGAACACTCTTTGGGATTTAGAAATGGAAGAGCAAGGTGCCGTTGTCTGCTCTGCTGGTGGAAGTGGTCTCCCCAGCAGAAGGGAGTTACTCCCATTTTGCTACACCTAGTATGTGAGCAGAAATCGGCGATAGCAGGGTACAGCACAAGAATGGGCAGCATGTACTGACCAAGTGTTGATCCAAGCACTTAATCAGTTGAGTGCAAAATATCTCCATCTTCCTTAGGTTCCTTGGAATCCAGAGGACGGATGAGTTTTCCCTTTATTAATAGGAAAGAATAATAGAGCAGTGCTGATCATGGCAGCACAAAACAGCATGGTAAAGAACATTCCTGTGTGTGGCTTTGTGTATTGTTTGGGGAAATACTAAAATTTGGTAAATAAGCACTATAATAAAATAATCTCTGATTCTCCTCTACTAATTTATCAAAGACAGCCATGCTTAAAGATCTTGAATTTTGCCCCTCTCAGCCAGATTGCACTATTCCGGAAACCAAGAATTTTCCAAAATGTAACATGGTTATTACATTAAATGGGTGAACAAAAATTGTATCTTTAAAGGGAAGAAAGCATTTTCATTTATTTTTTGCAGTATATTTTCTGAATTTGACTGAAAAATATGCAGCTATGGATCTCCAGTAGAGAAAAGTGGAAAGCGCAGATACAGGATTGATTTTTGCATGAATAAAATGGCTTAAAACTAGTAAATCAGGTACAAACATTAGCATTTCTTATATATGTACCTTATAGTAATTTAACTGTTGATCTTTTAAATATTTCACAATGATATGTGGGTATTAACTCATTATTTTGGAATATCTGCTTTGAAGACTTCAGATTCTAAACCTTGGATTTTGAGTTATGCTGAAGGCTAGCAAACCAACATATTTAAACTTACTTGCATGTTGCCAGTGTAGGTTGCCTATTTAAATTTAGAAGAGATATTTACAAATAAGTAAGACTTTTAACCCTCGAGTTTATGGATCCTTTTTATAAAGAGGACATGATTTCCCCTTTTTGGTACTATTACCTATGTCAAGCTATGAGCGGCTTCAAAACATGCAAAATAAAAACTTTATAATGCAAAATTGGCAGGGATTTCTGTTGTCCTGGAAACTGATACCTGCCAGTAAAAATGCTATTTTTTTTTTTATTTCATCCAGTGTTGTGTGTGTGTCTTGGAAAAAGTACCAATATGAAATTTTGTGGTAGGTTGGGAAGGGCAAGGTACTGTTGTTACTGTTCTTATTTTGTTTAGGATTGCACGCAGCTGTTGTCTGAATAATTGTGGTAGTTTGAAATATCAGTGAATAATCCACTTCTTATATGCCAGTTCCATTTTTCCATTGTTCTTGCAGGGTTTGTATATTTCAAGTGAAGTTACTTTGAAAACTTGTTTCCTGTTTTCTGTCAGCTTTTTTTTTTTTAATGACTTCCTTCACACTTACCATCCTTTACACTGCGGTTGGTGCGAGGAGTGAAAAATAATGAGCGGAGTTGAGACAACCCTGTGCTGGTTTAATTGGAGCATTCAAGTTCTGTGTGTTCACACTATCAACGTTATTTTAGTTTTTGCTGTGCTGTGTCATGCTTTCACTTTCTCAAATAAACACCTAGAATGCCCTGCTTCTCATGGGCAAGAGGAAGTATAGTTTTCCTGTTGGTGCTGCATACTCCAGTGAGGTACCTCTGAAGGTCATCTTGTCCAACCCTGCTGCTCAAGCAGGGCCACCTAGAGCCAGTTGCCCAGACTGTGTCCAGATGGCTTTTGAATATCTCCAAGGATGGAGACTCCCCAACCTTCCTGGGCAGCCTGTGCCAGGGCTCGGTCACCCTCATGGTGAAAAAGTGTTTCCTGATGTTCAGAGGGAACCTCCTGTATTAAAGTTTGTGCCCGTTGCCTCTGGTCCTGCCACTGGTCACTGCTGGAAATAGCCTGGGTCCATCCTCTTTGCACCCTCTCTTCAGGTATTTATATGCATTGATAAGTTCCCCCTTGAGCCTTCTCTTCTCCAGGCTGAACAGTCCCAGCTCTCTCAGCTTTTCCTCATAGGAGAGATGCTCCAGTCCCTTCATCATCTTCATGGCCCTTCATTGGACTTTCTGGTAGGTCCATGTCTCTCTTGTACTGAGGAGCCCAGAACTGGACACAGTACTCCAGGTGTGACCTCACCAGTGCTCAGCAGAGGTGAAGGGTCACCTCCTTTGGCCTGCTGGCAACACCCCTCCTAATTATTGTGATTCACAATTATGGTGATTCATTAACTGTTCGTTTTGGGTTTTTTTTTAAACAAACACCCATAGATTATTGCCTGAAATGCTGGATGGCAAAACATAGGAGTGAGCTTGGCTATCACACAACTTTTCCAGTCAAAGAGTATCAAAAACTTCTGCAAACACCTGTGACCAAAGATTTGTAGGCTGATCTCTGGTCGCTTGCATGTAGAACAAAAGCTGCTGGAAGATTCACTAAGTAAGTATTGTCACTTTTTTGGGGGGCAAAAAAACTGTGAGTCTTTTCTTTTTTCTTAGATGTGGCTGTAGCAACACGTACGTTTTCCGTTGTGCCTTTACCTTTAACAAAGTGGCAACTTGCAGTTGACCAGAAAGAGAGCCTTATTAAAGATGTTGCATCAGTCATCAGGTTGGTTGGTTTGTTTTAGTTGCATGTGGAGTTGCAAACAAATGATTGGGTCTAGTTAAACCATGGCACAGAAAATGGACAAGGGAGCAACCCCTTGATTGGAGAGTCTGCATATGAAGGGGCAAGACAGAACTCTTGAACGTGTCGTCTTAATACACCTGCAGACATCTGAACACTTGGCTCTGCTGTAAATGAGGAGAGGCTTGCTATAATATGATACTGGAGGGATTGTGAAGATGACCCCAAGACAACATCTGTCTTGTGACATAATAAGGTCTGCACTAAGTCTTCCAGTGATTTTTCTCTTTTCAGTCTTCACATGTAGATTAGACTTACTTAGGCACACTATTTCCTTGCTTCCTAGTTATTAGTGTACTTTTAAGTCTGGTTGGGCTGCTCAGCTGTGTCCTTGACACTCTGAGCTGAGTTATTTTAGTAGCCGTGACTGTAGATGCAATGAAGTTGATCTTCAGCCACAGCTATAAAAATATGGTGAGAATAAAAGCCATGTAATTTTCTGTCCACTGTTATTTCTTGGTCACGTCAGAATAAGTGTCTGCTATGCTGTCGGGCTAACAAAATACCTATTTGTCAGAAAAGTGTAAGCTTTAGTAAGCTTTGCCTGTAGCGTGTAAGAATGAGCTGAAGTGTAGTTGTTGCTACCCTAGTGCAAATAAGTTGTTTCATTTCATCATTTGTAGCTCTTCTTACCTGGAAAGACCTGTGGATATGGAGTGCAAAATATCGTAACTAGTGAAAGAAAAATATACAAAATTCTCCATTATGTGCTGGCTAATCAGTAATTACTGTTTTATTTGTCAAAACATGTAGCTTGATATCTAACTGGACATTGTGTTATAGCAAACAATGGTTATTTTTGTGTGTTTAGAGGATCAGTTGGATACTGTTTCTGAAAAGTTTCTTATTCTTTTCAGAAAGTAAATGTACATACATGTTTGTTTAAATAACTTTTGGAAAACTAAAACAGTATCTGTCATCACAAATCCTTCCAAATTGAAATACAGAAAAGTGTATGTATATCCAAGAAAAGAAGCCATGTGTGTAAAATAGAAAATTGATTAGGAGACTCGCTTCTAAAAGAAAATACTTAAGGATGTTTGGTATCTACTCAGTGCAGTTGAAACATCAAGATTTGCTAGAGTTTCCTATATATGATGATTTCATGGAACTTTAATTGTTGTCTTGCTGTGATTGCTATCCTTTTCTTGGGATTGTCTTATTGTTTTAAGCTTGACTTCTTAGAATATTGTCTTTTTCCTTCTGTTTAAACTTCTTATATGCTTATATTTAACTTATGGTTTAATTATATTGCTCCCCTCCCCAGTATTTTTCTCTTGGCTTAAATTTAGCCAATGTATATTGCTTTATTATAGCAAACGTAATTGTCTGTAATTATGAATAGTATGTGGACTCTTCTAAAATACTTCATGCTGAAAGGAGACATGAAGCATTCTATTCTATTCTGTTTTATTGTGGAGGGAGTATCAAACAGAACACTAGGATAGATTGTATCACAAAATAGATCTTAGGCAAAGTTAAAAATCTAGGAAGGACATTGATATCCAAAAGATGACTGTTCATAGAAATGCATAAATGCACGTTTTATGTGCTTGCAAAAATGAGTTCTTGTAATCTGTTGTGTGGTTATAGATGGATAATGCACCAAAACTTTTTGGCCACTTTCAAACTAAACAGCAGGAGAAAGGCATAAGTAGCTTTACAAAATTAAAGGTGTACCTCTTGCCTCTGTCTTGTGAGGCTTTTTAAAATCCTATATTCCAGAACATTCAGCTTTCTGGCATCAGGCTGTCGAAAGTATTAAAGCATTTATTGAATCTTAAGCATGTGAATAGTTAAGTTGAATTTGCAGGTATACATGATATGGTGTACCGGCCTCAAAATGCTCAGTACTTATAGGATTGAGGCCCCAGTAAGCATAACAGAAGTCAAATAATTGTCTGAGTTAATAGCATACACTTACTACAAATTAGAGCTCTAAAGAAAATTACAATGTAGTGTTTCTTTTCCTCTGTCAGCTAAACCATATGAAGAATGGGTTGTAACTAGCAAAATGAGTAATTGTTCTAGGGAAGAATGTGTGTGATTTACATTATTCGATGAAATTGTAGCCATCCCTCAGTGTTAAATGCATGTCCAGTATTCTGAGTAGGCCACAGAAAGCAAGATGCAGTTGGGTAGGTAACTTAGTGGGGTTCCCTCTTGCAAGCCCTTCCAGGGCAGAGCTGGCGTGCTCTGCTTCCTAGACCACGCCCCTCTTCCCTCAGGCGGTTTCTACCCTATCGTTTCTCTCACTTCAGCTGTTTGTTTGGTTTTACTGGGTACGGATCTGTGAAATGCTAGGGTGTAAGACCCAAAATTGCCACCGAAATTTCCAGAGCATGGAGTTGTAGCTGAAGTTTAGGAGCATGGCCTTTTCTCTAAGCATATATTGGAAATATGATATATTTCTCAATATTTAAGCTTCCTGTATTGAATGCAGTGAGATTGTGAAATATTTTCTTCTAGGCAAACTCTTAATAAAGATTTGAACCAAATATTAGCTTTACAGTAAAGAGAAACCAACTAAAGGGCTTCATGCCCAGAAGTGCTGCTTCTTCATCTTTTGGTATGTCATTTCATTGGGGAACAAGACAGTTGTTAAATGTTTCTTATTTTACGCGAGCAGGAATTAGAAGGAAACAAGAAGACTCCCAGAGTGTAGTAGAGATCACTGTTAATTATGTTACGTTTGATGGATATTTAAAAAAAACCAAACCACCCCACACTTTATAATATGATTGGTGTAAGAAGGTAGTTTTACCTAAATGATTTAATTTATTATTTACCATTAGAAGTAGCAAAGAATTTTTTTAAAGCAACACTACTGAAGGAAAAACGTATCTAGTTCAGTCTCATTGAAATAAGTGATTTTCTTTGTAATTTCTTACTTCATACAGTAACATGTAAACGATACTGAGAACGGTTTATGCTAGTCCTTCAAAAAGGAATGTGCTTTGAATACAAATCTCTTTAATAATCTGTGCCTACCTGTGAAGAAAAGGGTAAGGAATTCTTGTCTTCTGAGTGACCAGATTATCTTCAGTTTTATCTAACGCTTTGCTGTCAAAGATATTATGCATCTCAAACTGTTACGCATCCTTGAAGTCATGAATTCTGATATTTTTTCCCCTCTAAAACCATAAAAGCTGTCAAACAATGGAACTACTGTATTTTGTACTTCAGTGGAATTGCAAATTCCATAAGTAATGCTCATAATCCAGAGTGCAGTAATCACTCCAGTATGCATCTCAAGAATATTTTACCGTTTTGATGGTAATTATGTCTGTTTCCTCAACAGTTATTTTAAAATATGTACTATATATTTACAGATATATGGAGTTTGGGGGTCATCCTCTTCATGTTGGTTTGTGGACAACCACCATTTCAAGAAGCAAATGACAGTGAAACTCTGACTATGATAATGGACTGCAAATACACAGTGCCACCTCATGTGTCCAAAGAATGTAAAGAGTAAGTAGAGTACTGAAGAACTTGGAAGCATTCATAGAAGTGGATTCTCATTACCTTTGGGAGTTCCCCATACCATATTATCAGCGTGTGGAATATTCCTTGCCTGTTAATAAGATATTATGACTACTGCTTTTGCTTAGTTGTTAGTGTTTCTTCACATCGATTGAGTAGTTTCTTGGGCACCAGTATTGCATTTTTTTATTCTTTGTGTCTCTTCTTATTAAAGGTTAATCCCATGATATTTTTTGCCAGTAGATTTTTCCCGCACTTGTGTGAAACTTCATTTTGATTTTACACAATGTATTTTTCTTTTATGTGTCTCAGTTGTCATGCATTTTATAAATGATTGAAGAAGCTGCTCACCACTGACTGGCTTTGGCCACCATTCTTGCTGGACAAATTACAAGGTGTTGCTGAGAGTATTTTGTGGCAGGGGTTAAAAAGGTAATGATTCCTATAGATTTCTGTTCAAAATACAAGTTGTCAAAAGCGAGTGTATCACAGCAAGTTTTGCTCATCTCCTACTGAAATTGCAACTCCAAATCAACATTCTAGGCAGTAAAGGGAGAATAATATTCTGTTTGCAAATACCATATGCCACTTGGGAATCACGACTCATTTTGATGTGTTGTTTTTCCGCAGTGTTCACTGCAGCTTTTTTGTTGTTTTTTTATATGCTCCAATATTTCCCATATTTCCATATTAGTTAATGACCTCTTCAGTCCTTTTAATATATGTCCCAGTTGCATCACTTAGACTATTTTACAATGTTTGGCTGGGTTCTTGAATCTGCAATAAAGTATCTTTCCATTTTCAGTATGAAAGTCCAGATGCCTTTATAAATGCTTGAAAAATGCATTTGGTCCAGTCAAAAGACCTAGAGCAGCATTCTGTTATTTGACACAGAATGAAATTTGTTACAGCTGTGGTCATAATGACACTTCATCTGGGTGGTCCAGGAATCTAATGCATCACATGATGCCATAGCTGGTTTTCGTGTCTTGTCATTAGTGTCTAGCATTTCCAGTAACATGGAAAAGCTGCTATCAGTGTTCTCAACAGCTTGAAGAGCTTTACATACAGGAAGACGTTTAAAATGCAATACAGGAAGAGGTTTAAAAGAGAGCTCTTATCAGTGAATTCCATCGAGTAAATCTCTTGAGATGCTGCATGCTGTGCTGAGGCCAGGAAACTTATTTTTTGCAGCCTTTCGCTTAATATATTGGCTAATGCTAATTTGCTTAAAGGCCCAGGTAGATCTGCTTTCTCTACGCGATGCATCAACAATGTACCATCAGTTACCCAAGTCCTCTATAGGTTAGGTTTTCTTAGAGAAAAGACTTTGGGAATGTTTAAACTTCCTGCTTGGAGTGAAAGCATTCTTGGTGGTTTGCGATGCATAAGCAAGCTTAAAGCAGGAGGCACATGTGGTGCATTTGTGTGGTTTTACTACAGGTGTAGTTTAAAAAAAAAAGTCAAATGAAGTATATAGTTTGTTCCCTTCCTGTCATAATATTAACAAAAGCAAAGAAAATCAAGGCTCCCATGTCTCGCCCCACCTTCCCTTTGGTAAAGGCAGAGACCACAGCTGCTAAGTATATATGCGACCTTTTTTTTTTTTACAGTAGAATTTTAAGAAGTCTGAATTAACCTCCATTTTTAATTTGATACATCATCTCATACTAAAAAAAAATAAAAAAATATATATTGTGATTACCTTTGTGGTCAGCCTTGCAGTTTGAAGTTGCATGGTGTAGTACAGTTAGTGCAATAAAAAACATTATGTGAGAACTGCAGAACTTTCATTCCACATGTTGGAGCAATAAAGTTTCATTGAAACCTTGGCAAGAAAACTGTATATCCATGTTCTGTTTGTTGTGCAAAGCCAAAAATACCTCCCCCAAGAATTTTTCATGTATAGTAAGTGAAGAGAGATGTGCTGTGCTAATCAAGTCGTCTTTCTCTGTTTAGTTGGGGAATTTATGCACTTCCTTTCCAGCACTTGTAAACATTCAGTATCAACCCATTAGTAGGTTTGTCACTTCATCATCCCAGATAGTGTTGTGTGTAGTTTTTTTCTCTATGGATAGAACAGACCACTGTTCTTTCAGGGATACTGAAGAATCAAATGTCTGATAGCTATTTCAGAATAAAATATTTCTACTTATCTTGCCATTCCATACTCTTGTTGACAGCAGCAATAATAGAAAATTATATTTCTGTTACTTTACAGACCAGCCTGTAGGCCATCTATGATAGTTGTCCTATAAGACCTATTCTCTATGGATAGAACAGACCACTGTTCTTTCAGGGATACTGAAGAATCAAATGTCTGATAGCTATTTCAGAATAAAATATTTCTACTTATCTTGCCATTCCATACTCTTGTTGACAGCAGCAATAATAGAAAATTATATTTCTGTTACTTTACAGACCAGCCTGTAGGCCATCTATGATAGTTGTCCTATGAGACCTATTAAGAACAAACAAACCAGAAAAATCAGGTTAAGAATGTAAGCATAGTAAATGAAAACTGCAGTGTTTGATATCTATACTTTTTAATAAGTAAATTGTTTGTTTCAGTTCAGCAATATTTGGAATGTCTTTGAGAATAAATAATTTCCCATCACATTGTTTACTGTAGAGACTTCTAAAGATCTATGTGGACTGTCAGCAGAAAATTTCTTCCTAATGTTGCTCTTACAATGGCTGCTTTTTAAACATGTAAGTGCATTTTGTTTAGATTTATTTTTTATTTGCAGTCTAATTACACGGATGTTGCAGAGAGACCCGAAGCGAAGGGCATCTTTGGAAGAGATTGAAAACCATGCATGGCTCCAAGGAGTTGACCCATCTCCTGCAACAAAGTACAATATTCCTCTTGTGTCATATAAAAATCTGTCTGAGGAGGAACACAACAGTATAATACAACGCATGGTTCTCGGTGATATCGCAGACCGAGATACAATAGTGGAGTAAGTTGTCAATTTTCTATATGCAGTTTGTTTTGTGCATCTGTCATGTTTGATTAAAGAATGTTATGAGAACCTGGGTACTTCAGTGTTTAAATATCAAGCCACTGAGTTAACAAACAAAATATTACAATCTTGCTCTGTGATAGGATATTCTAGGATGAGGAATAGTTAAGTAGACGCATCCTTCGGAAAAACTTCAAGAAAATGTGTTGGAACAGTGTTAGATTCCTGCAGTAGTTTGCCATCTTGAGTAAACTTAACTGCTTTGAAATCCATGCTTTTTACTTGTGCTTCATATCTCATGCATATTTGGAGATAATAAAGTTCTAGCATTTTTCCCTTAGTATGTTTCCAGTATACCTGAATCTTTGTTAATTTAAAATATTATTCCTTTTATCTATATAATGCAAAATAGTCATTGTCATTGAGTGAGCTTGCTAGAAAGCTGTGTAGTTTCTTCTAATAGACTAAATTAGACCAAATTCCTAAAATATTCCCAAAATTGAAAGAGGACTTAATTGTTTTTTCTATTTGTTTGTGTTTAAGCTGGAAAAACTGTTCCTATCTTACCATTTGGGGAGGGGGGGAAGCAGCAGTCTTGCTTCTTAAGCTTTTAGTTGCCTAACAGTGGCATCCTTTCTGTTAGAATGTCTGAATGATGCTTACTGGCTTATGAACTTAATTTTACTGTAAACTTAATGCGACCACCCTAAATAATGAAGGCTTTTCCTCCAGTTGTTGCATACACAAATTTAACCCTAAATAATGAAGGCTTTTCCTCCAGTTGTTGCATAAACAAATTTAGTACTTTGTGGTTGAACGTGCCAGTGGGAAAGCCCACCATTGGTGCACAACACTAATGAAATACAATTTTATCATTTAAAGAATGTTCAATAAAGGAAGACGTACTTCATTTTTTTGGATGATATTCTAAAGATATCCTTATCTAACTATAGTTGAAATTACTAGATTTGTTGGCTCTTTATTTTTCATAAAACCAAGACATGCTTGTCAAAACATCAAAAATATACAGTTTTGTTTTCAGGTGGTCTTCCTGCTATGAGAAGTACAGCAAGGTGTGAGAGGCATGTCCAATTTTCTAAAAACCATTGATGTATGGTTTATTTCATGTTTTGTACTTTCCTTAGGGCATTGGAAACTAACAAATACAATCACATCACTGCTACTTACTTCTTACTAGCTGAAAGGATTCTGCGAGAAAAACAAGAGAAAGAAATTCAGACCAGATCTGCAAGCCCTAGCAACATCAAAGCTCAGTTCAGGTGAGAATTTAGGAACCTAAATGGCTTCTTTTTTTTAAACCTGGCTTAATGAGAATATTATTGAATTGCTCAAGTACTTCTTCCTTAAAAAAAGTAAAATACTTATTAATTGCAAATTTTAAATGTCTTTAAAGTGCTGTGGACGCTTCAGAAGCTGTTCGGAAATCAGTTACCAATAATATTTTCAATTCCTACAGTTTTTGGGAAATGCCTAATCAATTTGAAGTCTGTATCTGAAATAGTAGGTTTTCACATCTGCTAGGAAAGGGCATGTTCATTGACCTTCAGTTCCTCATACAAATTGCATATGTAGTGTCCCTGGAAAAAATCTAGTTGCATAATCCGTAAACATGTTGATGGGGAGTTAGTTATAAGTGAGAAATCACTCTGAATTTGATGTTATGGTTTAGTTGTTAGCATTGATTTCTAATGGACCAAACATTCCCTAAATCAAGCTTAGAGCAAACATCTGTACATTATGTTCTTTTTAATGTCAGTTGATATGCCTGTTGTCTAAGGAAAACTGTTGAATTAATAGCTTTAATCACCCATTTAAAGATACTGCAATAGATTTGGGGTAGCCCTGTACGCTAGGGAGTATTTTGATTGTCTAGAGCTTAATGATGGTGATGATAAGGTTGAGTGTTTATGGGTAAGCATCAGGGTGAAGGCCAAGAAGGCAGATATCATGGCGGGAGTCTGTTATAGACCACCCAACCAGGATGAAGAGACAGACGAAATATTCTATAAGCAGCTGGGAGAAGTCTCACAATCACTAGCCCTTGTTCTCGTGGGGTACTTCAACTTCCCGGATGTCTGCTGGAAATACAATACAGCAGAGAAGAAACCATCTAGGAGGTTCCTGGAGTGTGTGAAGATAACTTCTTGACACAGCTAGTGAGTAAGCCAACTAGGAGCACCCCACCACTGGACCTGTTGTTTGTGAACAGAGAAGGACTTGTGGGTGATGTGA
>NW_008795718.1:212678-234060 GCF_000699145.1 Aptenodytes forsteri | reverse complement strand
GCTGCCCAGGGAAGTGGTTGAGTCACCATCCCTGGAGGTATTGAAAAGACCTGTAGATGTGGTGCTTAGGGACATGGTGTAGTGGTGGACTTGGCAGTGCTAGGTTGATGGTTGGACTTGATGATCTTAAGTGTCTTTTCCAACCTAAACGATTCTATGATTCTATTTTTTTTTTCAGTTTGACAAAAACATGATTAAAAAACCCTTATAGTAAGGTTTCCTGAGATTTTTCAAAGCTTCAGCTTGTGGCACAGTAAGACTAAAGGGGAAAGCGGGGTTCTGGCATCTAGTTGGTATTGATATGTTCAACCAGTCCATTCACTCTGCAACCAGTTATCAAAGCATCCTATATTTTCAGTTACAGCAGCATATGCTTTAAAAAAAAACCCCACACCAAAAAACAAACACAAGGCAAATAGTATAGTTTCTACCTGCACATTGATATTGGAGGATGCATGTTTGGAAGTTATTTTTCTTAACTCAGGAAGTTAAAAACAAAATGTTTAAGTGTTAGACTATGACTAGGGATCTGCTGGTATTGAAAAAAATCTTTATTGGCCCATCTTGACAATCTTTCCAGTGAAGATGGAGGTTGTGCTTGAGGCATTTCCATTAATTTTTGTTCTCTAACCTCCAGTGTCTTCAAAAGTTGCCTTTTAGGTTTTGGTAAACTATTATTGGTAACTATTATTAGCAGTAATAAATGTTAGTAGCTAATCTCTTTAATGACAGAAGAATATTAAGTGCTTGTGCTGATGTTTAGAGTTGCTGTCTACATTCAGTGTTGTTAATCTGTCGGTAGGATTTAGAGAAAAAGGAAAAATAGCTTGTTCATTCCAAAGGTTTCCTTGTGCAACTTTCATGCAAGGTCACATGTGAAATCATTTAATAGGAATGATAATAGGGACATAAAAGCTATGATGTCCTTCTGGTGCATATCCATATTTTCCTTGGCCTAACTGATAAAAGTAAGGTAATACCACCTCAAGTTCAATCTAGGAAAAAAAGGACACTTGTTATAAATTAAGGGCATGCACTTTGGAAAATAGGTTAAAGATACATCATCTCCATTGATTGTTACCTTGGATTTAGGCTGAGATTTTGGAGTCTTTTTTAGAGGAGTCTCTCTTCCGAATACCATTCCATCTACCTGAATAATGAGTTGTTTCTCTCTGAACCTTACCGTGATTCTCAACATCTTTGTCATCTTCAGATGAGACGGCACCCTGTGTTGTGTACTAGGGTAGACTGAAATTTTGTTGCTGCACTTAAGTGACCATTGAGTGAATGACCTTTTATGTAGGAAATTTTATCCTATGTTGTGTGGTTACAAGTGCTTTAGAAGAGTTATTGTTGCAGGCAACTAAGGGTTGCCTACAGAACCTAAATGGTCTGGAGCTTGGTGTTACGGAGCTTACCTCTCTTCAAGGGTAGTACTGTAACTTTCATTCTGCAGTTCTCTCTTAATGGATCATCCTCTTATTTTATGTCAGTTTCTTTTAAAAAAGAAATCCAAGCAGAGCATCAAATGTGTCTAATACTAAGTGTTAGTTATAAAACATATTACAGGAAACCTTTGAGTTTACCTTCAAATGAAAATTCTAAAACTACAAAGTCTGCTTTTAAATTGTTTTGGTGTTTTCTCTGCATCAGTGCCACTGTTTCAGTAGAAGAGCTGCTCCAGTTGTATGAGGAACTGGAACAAACAAGTTCAATGAATCTAAATCTTGATATGAATTTGTAAAGTTGAATGGAGTAGTTGAAGCCTGCCTTATGAGTATGAATTTTCTTTTCATGACAAGGACATCTGCCTAAACTCAAACTCCTGCCCTTAACGGTCCCAGGTATTCCTTGTCTTCATGATGGTTCTAAACTCAAAGTGTTTATGTAGAATGACCTAATGGAAAAGACAACAAAGTAGTGCATTACTTTGATTTTGAGACTTCCAGAGATTTAAAAAAAAAAAACAAAACAAACTTGCAACCTGGAGCTTCCCTTCGGTCCCACTCTCCCTTCAGGCCTACTGGGAATAAGGGGTGGGGGGGAAGGGAAGGGAGGCAAACATGGGCTGCTACGAGAGATAAACATACTGTAGTGAGGAGGTTTATTGCCTGGAAACTACAGTACTGTTAGATACTATATTTACCCTTTATTGTGACAGCCAAACAAAAACAAAACCTTGCAACCTGGAGCTTCCCTTCTGTCCCACTCTCCCTTCAGGCCTACTGGGAATAAGGGGTGGGGGGGAAGGGAAGGGAGGCAAACATGGGCTGCTACGAGAGATAAACATACTGTAGTGAGGAGGTTTATTGCCTGGAAACTACAGTACTGTTAGATACTATATTTACCCTTTATTGTGACAGCCACAGAACTCTCTTCCTTTTTTTGCTGACAAACCAGTCTGTTCTTAAAGCATGGTAAATTCTTGAAACGTTTAGATTTTCATTTTCTGTCACTTTTGTAGTTATGTTTCTAATTTATTTAAGTCCTATTTGTTAATCACTGACAGTTGTTTGTGTTTAAAATACCCAGTGTAGCACAAGTCATCAGAAAACTAGGTCAGTGGTTTCCAGTGTTTCTGGAGTCAGCTGGGGCCTAAGGGAGGATGCTAGTGTCAAACAAAGGAGGAACACAGCCTGGGCTCCACTTCTTGTCTGGACAGCTTGGGTGGGTGCAGCAGTTGTTGTGTGGCCTCCTTCCAGGCAGAGCTGCTCACTGGAGGGAAACTGGTGGGAGGGCACCAGCAGCACCCAGTGCCCCGCGAGACAGGAAGGAGCCTGTGTGGCTCCTCCCAGGGAGTAGACTACATAGGCTCACAGGGGTGTGTTGGCATCCAGGTCCTACTGTTAGAGGATCCTGGTGGATTTTTGTATTCCTGGTTTGTTAAGTGAAACTGAAGCTAGCACTTCAAAACAAAGTCTGCAGTTAGGCTTGATGAGTTTAATGTTGGCTTTAATAAAATACTCTTCTTCAAAGTTCATACAGTTGGGAAGATAGTTGTCAATTGTTACCTGTGTAGACAGGCATCTCACACTTCAGGATCCTTTTCTATCCAGCCGTTACAGAGGGAGACTTGAGCAAATGCAGTCCTACTGCAGGTGCTTCCATTAACTTTAAACACTTAAAAAAAACATGTTTAGAATAAGAATATCAAAGAGGTGTCTGAGCTTTCCTTGTTTCTTCAGCTTGACCTCTTAACACAGCGGAGATCAGGAAGTTGGGGTGATCCTTCCGTCTTCGTATGCAGGCTGTCCAAGCAGATACCTGGGGTCACATTCGGTGCAAGACATTCTCTGCTTCCTCTCCTGCTTTCCTCCTACACCTTGCTTCTAAACTGGGCTACAAAGTCATGCGGCCCTTTCTTTTGGCAGACCCAAAATATGGTTGGGAATGTCTTGTAATATGCTGTCCATATGTGAACAGAGGTCTCCACTACAGTTTTTTATGCAGTATGGGCTGTCCATATGTGAACAGAGGTCTCCACTGCAGCTTTTTATGCAGTATGATAGAGTATTTTAGTTACGTAAAGTTAAGTGATTGGCAAACTTTTTTAACTTAAAGATAACTCTTACTTTGAGAGGTTAGAAAAAATTTCTTGGTCTCCACAAGAAATGTGGGGCTTATGCTGAGTGAAGCAATTGAAGAATTATTCAGTGTTCAGGTGTTGGTCTGTAGGCGTTGGTCTTTTGGATTAGGCTTTCAAAATACAGAGAGAGAGAGAGGAAAGACTGACAGTCTTTCTTCATTTATTCTGCATGCATTATGGGAAAATTACAATGTATTTCAGGAGTATTTCAAGTAAAATACAAATCATTAGATCCTAGCTTAGATACTGGAGGTAAGACATCAGCTGATCAAAGTGATTTACACTCAAGTATTACGTTCATTTTTATTTGATCTAATGGTAGTACACAGTCATACATTTTGAACTTTGATTTACAGTTTATTCAAGCATCATATTCTTAAGCAGCTTGAGTCCTGAATTCATGCAGCTGTATTATTCCTATTGCTCAGCTAAGGTCAAATAAATGCTTGATCTCAATTCATGTGTGTTTAAAATTAAAGGGGATTTTGTAAAATAGAGCTTGGTCTGAATGAGACTTACTGAAAATGAGAGAATGTTTCTTCTGACTCAACTTTTCAGTCTCACTCATGTTAATATAAAAATTAGTTTAGAATTAAGAATACTGGGGAAAAAAAACCCAGAAGCTTCAGATTAAAAGTAGTTTGCAATACTATCTTATTTAAGTTGTGCTTGAATCAGCTCGTATCTTCCTCAGGGTACTGGTGGTTCTATACCCACTTCAGATTATTTTCTTTGAGACACAATTATTTAAAGTTTTTTATTGCTTAATTCATTTTTCTGAGAGCCGTGAAATCTTAAGATTTCATTTGACAGTAACCAACATAATTTCTAAGCTATACTTTTGTAGATATGATGTTCCTTTCAAATCGCATTTCTAAAGGAACACACATTCTCTTGAGGTGGTTTCCTTCTCCTCAGTTACTCAGTACTGTTATTTACAAACATGCCACTCAGCAGGCCAATTTGTGTGGCAGTACTTGTGCTTCTCTTGTGCAGATCTTACATTTTCTTGTATGTTCTAAAATGCTCGCCATGATCTAACTGTTTTTTTATCCTTTATAATTGTTTATGTAGGCAATCGTGGCCAACAAAAATCGATGTACCCCAAGATCTGGAGGATGACCTTACAGCTTCTCCTCTCTCCCATGCACCTGTTCCTCAGTCACCAGCTCGCACGGCTGAGAATGTTCTCAACGGCCACAGGAGCAAGGGCCTTGGCGATTCAGCAAAGAAAGAAGATGTCCCTGAATTAGCTGGACCGGCACTTTCAGCAGTCCCATCAGTGAGTTTAAAACCCACTACAAGTGGCCGGAAGTGCTTGTTCAGAGTAGAAGAAGATGAAGAGGAGGATGAAGAAGATAAGAAACCTATTTCTCTTTCTACTCAAGTTGTTCTGCGCCGTAAGCCTTCAGTTACGAATCGTCTTACTTCGAGAAAGAGTGCACCAGTCCTCAATCAAATCTTTGAGGAGGGCGAGTCAGATGATGAGTTTGACATGGATGAGAACTTACCCCCAAAGCTCAGCAGGTTAAAAATGAATATTGCTTCACCTAGCACAGTGCATAAACGCTATCACAGGAGGAAAAGCCAGGGACGGGGCTCTAGCTGCAGTAGCTCAGAAACAAGCGATGACGACTCGGAAAGTAGGAGACGCCTAGACAAAGATAGCGGGTTTACTTACTCCTGGCATAGACGGGATAGTAGTGAAGGGCCACCTGGCAGCCAAGGAGATGGCAGTGGACAAAGCAAACCAAGTAATGGAAACGGAGGGGTAGACAAAACGAGCCCAAGTGATAACAACAAGGGTGGGGGGAGTCCCTCCGGTAGCTCCAGTGGTAACACCAACAACACTTCAGGTTCCACTCGTAGATGCGCTGGATCTGGAAACTCAATGCAGCTATCGTCTAGAAGTGCAGGGGAACTGGTTGAAAGCCTGAAGTTAATGAGCCTTTGCCTAGGTTCACAGATTCACGGCAGCACTAAATACATTATTGATCCTCAAAACAATCTGTCCTTTTCTAGTGTAAAAGTACAGGAGAAATCAACATGGAAAATGTGTATAAGTTCCAGCGGAAGCGCGAACCAGGCTTCATCGTTGGGCAACCTAAAATTTTTTTCTGACCAAATGTCAGACACAGCAAACGAATTGGAACGGATAAAGAACAGGAACTTGAAAAACAATGTGCTACAACTACCTCTCTGTGAAAAGACGATATCTGTGAATATTCAGCGGAACCCAAAGGAGGGGCTGCTGTGTACCTCCAGTCAAACCAGTTGTTGTCACGTCATTTGACAATGACCTGACTTTAATAGCTCGATCTACTTAACAGCATCATTCTTCCTGTTCAGAGCTGTGAACACCTTGTCACCAGACCCCCTTTTGTTGTCTTAAGATTTTTGAGTGGGCTTTGAGCAGTTATTTATTACACTTTTATTTTGTGTTTGCTTGATGGTATGACAATGCATGGTCTTTGCATGCTGCTAGCCAATACGTTTTTCTTTTTCAACAAAACAGAATATTTTATTGTGTAATTTTTACATTTATAATTTTACTATGGAAGATCTGGATTAAATTAAAATAAATATCTGGATCCTAATGTAAATGGAGCACTTAGAAGTTTCACGTTCTGCACTTAAACTAGAGAGAGAAGCTTTCGTTTGCTTGTGAAATGTTAATTCTTGTTCTGACCTTCTGTGATATCTAAAATATGTGATATGTGGCATACTTCTATATGTCTGAAACAGAACCAAAGCAATAATGTTTTGATGCTGAAAACTCTTCGGGGAGCTTTCAGATGTTCCAAGGCATGTACAAAGCAAAGATGCACTGAAAATTAGTGATCTTGAAATATGATTTTAAACCCACACCTATTTGTCTTAAGCTATGATGTGGATAAAGTTGTGGCTCAAAAATGAATTGGGAACAGTTTTCTTTAAAAAAAAAAAAAAAAGGCAAGTAGATTTGTAAGGCAGCTTTCTCCCATAGAAATATGTTAATACTACAAGCAGACAATCTTCTTTTTTAATATAACGAAGGTAAATTATTAAGTCTACTTCTGAGTTTTTACATGCTAACTGAAAATAAAGTATTTGTATGAATTACTTTTGTTATTAGTATACCATGACACTTAATATTTTAGGTTTTTACCTTGTAAACCTTCTCCCCTATCCTATCCTCCCCTCCCCGAGATTTCAAAAGGCAATAAGGGATGGAAAACCTTTAGGTAATTGGATTCAAATTGAAGTTGTTGTCGTCATTTACATTTTTCTCATTATTACTCTTTTTAAGACTTAAAATACTGCTGTACACCACTTATTTTTCCCTCAGTAATCATGCTTTTTCATAAAGTCAATTTAAAATAGCATATAGGAAAGTATTTATTTTACAGCTCTTAGCCTTTCTGTCGGGTTTCCCATTGCCATGGCAAGGTCTTGATTTAGAGTATTTCTGTACAAAAGGATACTTTTGACCAGATGAATTAACTTTGTGGAATTTTATTATCTAGAATAAAATATATTGCAGATTGCTAGTTTTGGGAAGGGCAAGAATGTTTTATTTTTTCATGCTGTGCACTGGGTCTTCTAAGCAATGCTAGTGAAACTGGTGGTATTATGTAGCAGCGCCCTGGGCAGACCTTGGATGTCTGAGAGGAGTTTACACTGTTGAGCATCTCGTAACACTTGCAGAATGGTCAAATACAGCGCATTTCACATCCACCGCAGAGTGAGCAGAGCACCAAAGAACGGCGTTACGCTTGGTCCTAATTTCTACAGCTCATGATGACTCTTCTTGATTAGTAACAGACTTTACTAAGAGAGTCTAGATTGCGGGGGGTATTCTTACTGGCTAGCCTCGCCAGGGATTTGATGTTCTGCTTCCTAAACAAGGCGAAGGATAAGTGTTTTACTTCTTTAAGTTTTAAACTCTAGTTGCGGTTTAGTCAGTGTGATATTTATAAATCAGAAGCTACAAGAATAGATGTGTGGGTGAAGCCATAGAACACGTTTGCTTGAAATTTTTGAGCAGGGATCTTACCAAGGGCCAGAAATGAGATGTGTGGTTCACAGACAGTGAGCGTAGGAGACAAGTTTATAAAGGGCATTGGCAATAAACTTATTTGTTGCAGCTTTTTTCCAAGTATTGTAAATACTCTTTCCTGATACTATGTACAGCCTTGGAATGGCACCTTTTAACTAACCCCGGGTGTATTTTGTTTCCGATGTTTTTATATACAACTGTATATATGGTGCTCACTTTAGAACAGCAGTGTTGACCATTTATGCTGCATAGTTGTATTATAGCCTTAGAGTCGTGTGCGGTTGGTTGAACCTTTGGGTGTACAGATGTTAGTCTGAGTGGCGTCCTTTATCCATTTGTTGATAGGTGAATGATTGTGCATGTGGTGTATGTTGTATTATGTTGTCACGTAAAAGGAAGGGCGAGAATAACCACTACGTTAAGATAATATTGGACCAAACTATTTAGAGCAAGTAAACAGTTTCTTGTACCCCTTAACGTGTCTTTAAAAGTTGCATATAGTTACAGTAGTGTATAAATTAAATATTGTGGAAAAACAATTAGTCTTGTATTTTTCTGTATGTGTGTATATAAATATATATATAAAAAATAATGTACCTCTAGCAACTTAATCTGTATTTAAGATGTGACAATCTTGACACAGAATTTTAAGAGTAGCAGTATAAATAAGCAGAATTAATGAACAGAAATATAAAAATTTCTCACCAAGAAAGAGTCCGTGTGTGTGTTAAGAGGGTACAGAAATATCAGCTGATCTTATTGCTTCTGGCAATGTTTGGCTTTTTCATTGTATAAACATTCATGGTGTGCGACAGAAATGGAAAATCCAGTTAATAAAAGTGATACCTTGATTGATGCATAACCTATGACTTGCACGTCGATGCGGTTTGTTACTCCCGGCGCTCACTGCGTAAGGGCAGCACAAGCTCCTGGCCGCGTACCCCACGCGGCAGCACACCGGAGGTCAGACCTGAACTGCGGACACTGAATAGCTCATGCTGAGCAGCGCTGACCAAGTTCATGTGGAGCAATGAAGGGAAATAGAAAGCGGCAGAAATGTTAAGCTCGGCCGCCTTGAAAAAATACACCTTTGTGTGTGGATGCGTGTTCATTCGCAAATTTGCAGTTACCCTCTTGCATAGATCAAGCTTGTTAATTTGGGCTTAAAAGTTGTCACGGTTGGCACCTGCTAAAATCGCTTTTTGTTGAAAGGTTGAGGTTGCTGTTTCTTAGGCAGAACTTCAGAATGATTTAAATGGTTTGGTAAACTTTACCAGCTGCTGTTCAGCCAGAGAACATTGGTGACAAACTTGTCCAACTTCAGCGTCTTAGCAAACCTGGTGCTTTTCTGGCAGCTCTGGAGTACAGAATACAATGGGTTTCAAACTCTCAGCTACAGTATTTGCTGTGCGTGTGCCCTGTCTTATCTCAGCCACACGTGTCCATTAGTCATGGGAGGGGATACTGCACCCACCCCCGCTGTAACTCTTGGGGAAAGTAAGGTGCTTTACTTGTCTCAGGTTCCTCGTTAGATGCAATGATTGGTTGTATACCAGTTGGCCAAATCTGCATAGGTGGTGTGTAAACTAGTATTTTTTTTTCTCTTGTGAAGATGTATGCGAGTTGAAGTTTCACCAGTACAGACTGAATGTTTTTAATCCAAACCTAACCCAGTACTATTCTTCTCTGCAATGTAAAATGGGTAATAGTAAAAAAACCAATGTTAGCATCAGCTCAGAAGCGAGTAGCGGGGCATGGTGTCTGTGCACCAAAAGATGGGCGCCTTAAGACAAAGCTATGGTCACCCAGACTGCCCAAGATCTAAAACCACAGTGTCTGCATGCGTGCTCTGCTCCGTTTCTGCCGTCCCATGTAACGGGATCCCAGGAGTTAATGCCACTTCTTCACTGCAACTGCTTTGCAGTGTACTTTTTACAACTGTGCCCCACATGGCGATGTTTAGACCGCCACGTGCTGGAAAACATCTGCTCCTGAACACTTAGTCTAAAATTAAGTATGTCAGTACAAGAACGGAGAGAACAACTGAAATACCTAAGCTGAAATCCAGGCGTGTGCTCTCACAGTCATCACTTACAAACGGCCGTGCCCTAACGTGCAGTTAGGAGAGTAATGCTGCTTATTATTGCTGTATTTTTTCCCAGGTACTGTGAAGAGCAGCTCAAGGTGAGGAGCGGGTAGCAGCGCTTGCCAGCGCTTCTGGAACATGTTCTGCCCACTTCGCCCCACCAGCACGTGCTACAGTAAGGGGCATGGGACTGCCTGAGCGTGGGTGGTACCAGTTTACCCTTAGAGATGTCTCTGGTGACCTGTGGCTGGAGCGGTTCGGCACAACCTGCTCTTCTGCAGTGATTTAACCGCTCATGAAACACAAACTGTAACCAGCCGGAGACGGTATGGACAGAGAGTGTTTGGCATGCTTACAGGGGTTAATGGCATTTAACAAGGTATGTAATTATATGCAATTAATGTATGATTGCTTTAAGATTGGCTAGTTGTGAGAAGCTGTACCCACAGGCTTCTGCAGCTGGGACCTTGCCATTGCTGGTGAGCTTCCCAGCTCTGGTTAATGTGAAACGGGGTGGAGGTGGTAGCAGGCAAGGAGCGGCTGAGGAACCCACGGGGCTGTGACCATGCCTCAGCGAGGAAAGGCGTAACAAATCTTGTACTACCCTCCTCTTTTTTTTTTTTTAAGGCAACAAGGCCAAGCAATAACATCTCAGCAGTTGGTATGCGCAGGTCAGACTTTTTTTTTAACAAATTTGTCATTAGCAAGTAAAGAAATGTGCTAGCTGGTTATAGAGAAATCCCAATGTGGATGGCTGGCAATAAACGGAGAACAGGGGCAAACTGGAATGTCCCGAACATTAGAGACAACCAAGCCACCCCGACAGCCTTTCCCATGGTTAAGTTCATGTGGATGAATCAGAACAGATCCATCTGTTGCTAATTCCAGAGTGACTTGCTTTCAGTAAAAGGTGTTTGAGTAATAACACCTTGACGTGACTGTACTTGGGAAAGCATAACGGTGACTCACTTGTTTAGTTGCCTACTGACTGAAGCCAGCGAGGCTCCCTCACTGAAGTCACGTCAGTACGGTGTTTCAAGGGACAGCCGGATTGCCCTTCTCCGGAGCAATGTCTCTGTAGCTGTTGTAGCCAGCTCCCTTCTTGAAGCACAGGCCCTGGCGATTTTTTTTTTTTTTGAGCTAAAAATTGTAATTACTTGTAACAAGTTGACTCAGTTTAGCCTATCTCTATGTATTACAAATGACATAAATTTCTAGAAGTCAAGAACCCTGAATTATTGACAGAGTAGTCTATTATACTAGGGGAAAAAAAAAAGAGATGATCTCTCTTTACTTTCCCAGATGGTAGAAAAATTATGTCATATGAAAAATGCAAGTATACTTGATACTTTAGAGGACTTGAAAAGCATAGGATTTTTGTAAGGACTTCACTAGGCTCTCAGATGTGTCATGTCAGATCTCCTTAGCAATTAATTTCAGCAAACCCTTGTGCAACATCTTCCTCTCTCTTCCCTCTCACTGCTCTCTCGAGAAACACAGGGCTGGGGGAGGCAGGAGGGGAAGGATCTGTTTTTCTCTGGGCACTTGTGTGCCACGTGCACTCAGCTTGAGTGCCGCAGGCCTGGGAGAGGTTCGGCTCAGTGCTGCAGACCTGGGAGCGAGCAGGAAGGGCTGGCGAGCCCTCACTCACACCAGCGATGACAGATGCCATCACCACTGCGTTTTTGTATCAAGCAGCGGGGTGGAGAGAGATCCTTCCTCTCTAAGGGCATCAGTCTTCAGGGCTGACAGGTGAGTCACCAGGCTCTGCTGTCAGCTCCAGCCAACTCTTGGATGAGGCAGGGGAGAGCTTTCCTGAAGAAAGCGCATGGCGGTAGTAGGCACGGTTCCCACTGGCTCTGCTTTGAGTAAGGAATTAAACTCTCAATCGCTGCAAGTCTTCCTGAAGGAGATTCGAGATCGATTCCCTCAGATACAGGCAGGCTAAAATACCCAGATTGTTTGCCTGCTCACAGAGGAACCTTTCCTCATGTAACAGTTCCAGTGTTTTCCTCGTCTACTGCCCTTAAGTTCACGGGAGGTGCTGCAGTCTGGCAAGTACAAGAGATCCTGAGTCAGCAGATCCCTCTGGGCTACTCAATTAGACCTGTGGCTCACAACATACCTGATGAGAACTTTTGTATCACCAGTAAATTATTTATGACTGCCCTTTCCCTTAAAAACAGCTTTCTTGGTTGTTATTGCTGCTGCTAAGGAGACGTGTAAAATTCAAGCCTTATGGCTAGGTACAGGCTACTCCCACACAGTCGTCTTCCCAAACAAGATGCCTCCAGACTCATCCTAGGTTTCTCCCTAAAGCTTGAGACCAGAGATTAACTTATTTTATTTCTTAGACTCGGGCACTGGAAGAGCTGCCGCGCACCCCAGCGTGCCTGTTTCACCGCACTCCTGAAAGGTGCAGAGGCAAGGCTGTCCCTGTGAGGTGTAAGGGTCTCTCTAGTTGGGTAATGGACTGGGCCGTGAACCTCCAGGGACGGACTCGCTGCCCGTGACGGGGGCACAGGCAGAGCGTAAGCTGTGCCCTGCCCAGTCCCGAGGCAGCTGCTTGGAGCCCATTCACGCTTTCCGCAGCCCCTGCATGAACCCACCACTATTTGCCTGAAGGGCCCGAGCTGCAGCTTCAGCTGTCGCTGTTCGCAAACTGCTCGATGACCCCAAGGAAGAAGACAGAAGATGCTCACCGGGAACCAGACACCTCTGCTCCAGGTGGCTTTGCTTCCTTTCACTTCAGTGCGCTTTCCCCTGGAGCCCACTGTGCCCTTCTCTATTGCACGTTGAGAAAACCAGACCAACGGCCTCATACGTCAGCTCTGCACCAGGGGATGGCCTGAGCACGATGGGAAAACAAAGTCTCCACTCTAACTGCGTGCCTTGGGGACACAGTTACCCAGACTAGGAACAGACATACAGATTACACAGCTTGGGAATGGCAGCTACTGGTAAATATCTTATTTACTCTTTCTAGTATTTTCATCTGACAACAGATTTTTGTCAGTAGGTTTCATCCCTAGCATCCCACAATTTTTACAGATGCACCTACAGCAGAAAGAAAACGATACAAAGACACTCATAAGCATAGACAGAAACATTTTTTCTCTCAAATGAGAAATGAAAATAGATGACATCATGAAAGTAAAAAACCAAAAAACAAACCAAAACCCAATATCAAACAGCATGAAACACCCCCCGGTTAAAGGACGAAGCGCAGCATACAGAGGAATAGGAGCTAAATTTCAGTTCAGTGACAAAATATTACTTGGCAATATACAGGTAACATTTCTCAGCCAGCTAAAGCGTATGCTCTTTAGGACAGAAACACTCTCTGTCATGACTGTGTAGCATCTGTGAGGCTAAAACAAGAATTCTCCCGGTATCTAGAACAAACTCTAATCCCTATAAAACAAAGGATTCCCATACTTCTCTCTCACTCACACTATGGAAGGTCAGAATTCCTCCATACCTCCTAGCTTTAGGTGGAGAATCCACCTAAAGAACACTATTATCCCCATTTATAGATAAGGAAACAAAGCAGAAGTGAAGGGATTTACCCAAGGCAAGGGCAACAGCTAACGTTACTTATGTCACCGGGTACTTAAACCTTACTAGAGATTTTCCTGTTAGTCTACAGAAAACAGGAGAATGAAAGGACCACAAGGACAACCAGAGTCAGTTTTGCAGAAGTCTACTTATTTTTTTTCACATGATCACAGTTGAGACACGACTCGATTCCTTTTCTAACCCATCTTAGGAAATTATTCCAGACACCTGATACAGTTGCCATCAGCAAAACACACCAATTTTATGCTCATAAGCCAGCACAATCCCTTCAAAATGGCTATGACAAGCTCACAAGAACATATTCCACCAGGAACCCATCCCACAGATTTTTCTTCTCCTGAACTGTTTGCTCAAAAACACTGACTAGGCAGCACAAGTAAAACTTGAACAAACGTGAGCTACCTCAGATTGAAGTGGGCAAGAAACTGCAGAGCTGGGGAGCTTTCATGGAGAACATGCTGGTCCCCTCCTCAAAAAAGCTTTGGTCCTGGGACCTCTGCAGCGCTACAGGAAGGGAGCCGTGCTCCCCTCAGAGATCCCTGCTGGTTGCTCAGGGCAGAGCTTGTGCAGCCACAACCCTGCCACGGCTTCGGGAACAGGCTGCGAAACAGCAGCAGCCCATGAGATACCCCTGAAATAGCAGCAGCGTGGGGGACGCACAGCGGGAGAAGCAAGAACAGAGACAGCAGCTGTAGCACGGTTTCGCTCCTCTTCCCGAGGGAACGGAGTCGTTTCTTACTGGGTCACGCTTGCAGAGTTTGAGAAATGCTAATTCTAAATTCCAGACAGAATACATTATTTCGGCTTAGTTATACGACTCTGCTGTGGGGGGCCTGTGGCAGAAATCTGAAATGTGCAAAGTAGGCAAATACCTTAATTATTGTAACAGCAGATTTTTCCAAACAGAATTCCAGCAAGTATCACATATAGGTAAGTTACATCTACCAAAGGTGACAGCAGGAGAAAATAAACCGTCTCAAGGTCACAGGAGCAAACACTGTGGATTTTGGTCCTATTACTGTCAGAAAACAATGAAACATTAGGAAAACTACCTTTTTGTGAAATGCAAGGAAAAAAAAAAATGAGATATTCACTACATACACGAGTACTGGTATATCAAGTATCAAGTTTAATTGATCTGTTACTATCAGTTCATTTAACCAGAAGATCCATTCGTACAACACTGCAGTTCAAGATCCAGGGAAGCGATACCAAAATCGAATGTAAATTAAAAAATAAATACACTTCATAAATTACTGATCAGCAGTCTGTTTCCTACCGAATGCTTTTTACCCGGCTTTTGAAAGGATTTTAGTTGGGGCTTATTTAGATAACTAGCACACAGGAGTATATAACGCACACGTTATAATATTTATGTTCAACGACTTCTCAGATCATACAGGGAACAATCATGTATTTCATTATGCAATGTATAAAATATTTAAATTACTTTGCTATGTGCAAACAGTAGCTAATAAGCAAGTCTTTGAAATAATACAGGATTGATTAGCTATTGTAAAAAAGGAACAAAAGGGGCAATAACCCCAAAGGGACAGTACACTGAATTAAACACTAGTCTACCTTCTTTTTTTTTTTCCTTTTACAAAGTTGCAGTCGAAAACTCTAGCTGGCTTCTGGATGCTCACTCACAGGATCTGTTTTCAATCACTGGAAGCACGGTGAGCCTGGCAGATTTCAGCCAGACCTAGCATAAGCTGGAGTGCTTTATTTGGTGTCAACTTCACAAACGGTTGCATATAAGGAACAAAGAGAGCAGGAGAGAAGATCTTTTTTTTTTACTGTGTCAGGCAAAGAATATTTACCAAGTATCATATAAGCAGGTGCCACCTACTGAATAGATGGTAGAGTGCACACTCCGAGAGCTACACATCATCATAACCGAACGCTCAAGAAGCGCCCGCATTCGCATGTGACTGCTTTAGTCATCCTCGCTCCTTCATGTTTACTCCTTCAGTGACTCAGCCGCAAGCTTCATTTGCTGTGAGAGAAGGGAGAAAAGAAAAGGTACACTAAGTGCAGTGGTCGCATGGCGAATTACACAACACAGCAAAACCTGAAAGCGGGACACTTCTGGATCCAACCGAAATAATAAAACTACACAAAAAAATTAACTCGAGCTTTGACAGTTAAAAACAAAAACGCAAGTCTGTTATGGCTGACTTTTACAAACGACACAGTTTTAACAGAGGTATTGCTTTTCCCACCAAAAGACTCAGCAAACGATGATGCAATTTGTATGCCGATTAATTCTTTTCGTGATGAATAATGCCTTACGCTGAAATTACCGGGCCCAACAGATACAGGAAAAAAAACCTTCTCCCTCAGACTCACGCCCGGGGGAACTGCTGTAAGAACGGCAAAATGAAAAGCCGGGGGAAATTACTGTTGTATTGGAACTGTCTTCTGCCACTCCTAGGCAGTGACTGCGCTCGTGACAGTGCGCTGTGTAAGCTGGCATCGCCACCACTGCTCCTGGAAATCCCCGACCCCTATCTCCGGTCACGCCTGTCTGCAGGGTAACCGGCAGTCACCTCACCTCACCTCATCTCATCTCTTCTCCGGCAGCGCTGGCTGCTACCTAAAACAATGGCAGTAAGCACAGACACGTACAGCTGATGGGCTTCACTGGAAATCCGCTCTTACAGTTAGGAAGACATCCATGCCCAGGCTGGAATTAAGAATGCTCATCTCTGAATCACAGATTGATTTATTTATTTATGTCTTCAAATACAGGATAGTTCTTTGAGATAACTTCAGGTAAGCAAAATGCTCACAATGAAGGACTGCAATATCAGAATCTCAGACACAAAGGGAATTAAAAAAAATAATTATTAGTTACTCCTTGTTACAGCAGATATTCATTCTGAAGACATTAATGCAATTTGCTTAGTCAGTGGGAGAATCTACCTACTGGCCAAGCGGTATGCACATTTTTAAGGTACATTACTTTGCAGATGTAAAATTTTAGTTCACTGTGAAGTCTTCAATACTGTAGAGGGGTTTTTTATTTTTAGAAAAATCATAAAAGTCATTTAGCCCTAAATATTTACGTTTTTAAGGGATCTTAAAAGGTCGACGAACTACTGACACAACGCTGCCCCCAATTTCCCATTGCCCGACTGTTAGGCTGCAAGTGTTTTTCAGTATTTCTGTATTGCCCGTTTTCTTTTGCTGTTGAATTGAATGAAAACATCCTGTGATATAAGAAAGAGGCAGCAGACTGCTGTGGTGATATGTGTTATTTTCAATCCTGTTGTTAACCCTTTTTGTTTTCATTATCTTAGGACATCACCAGAGAGATCTCAGTGTGAAACCACAATAACAATTCCAGGCGTCAAAAATATCTGCTGAGTAAGAGAAACCAGAGCCACTCTTTGAAGTTTCTTGTTAAAGAGGATGTTTCATAATACAGAATTTACAGAGGCAGTGAGAGCGGAGTTTCAGCTGTGCCAAAGGCGTCTCTCACACATCACCTGGGGTTATCAGCTAAGGGTCTTGCAACGTCTGGAAGGCTGGAAACCACCCTGATATACTAAGAAATACTTACAGTGACTTAAGACCCCAAAGAAAAAGACTGAGAGACAACAGTCAGGGGAAGGAGGCCAGGTGGAGACCAGCCCGAAGGACAGGGTGAGGGGCAAAGGCAAGGAGATGCACAGCACTGCTGGAATTCAGGAGGCCACAGGCTGGTGTCCAGCATGGCTGCCTCCTTCGAGGCAATTTGGCAGACAAGGAAAGAAAAAGGCTGGACACGAAAAAATGTGAGTGATCATATGAAGAAATAATTTATGCAGCTTCCAACTCCTAAGCAGCTGTGTAGTTTCCCTATCACCCACCCAGTGGTGGATGGACATGTGCTTCTGAGTTCAAGTTCTTTCTTTTATGCTTGTACTTGGTTTTATACAAACGGCCCAGTACCTATGAGCTATTAGAAAAACAAATACCTAATAATGCTATCAAAAAAAATTGGAAAAGAGGAAACTGCAAATACAGTGGACACTTTCATTCAATTTCTATCCCGTAACATGAAGATGTCAGATTGCTTTAACACAGCACCTTCTAACTTTCCTTTGCTGCTAGTCTGTGCCTGAACCCATTCCAAAACATTACTCTGCATGATAAAACCCACCTACAATAACTCTTCTTTACCATTTTTATCTGTATTTCCATGCCATCTATAAGGGAAGTAAAATTAGTTTGTGATACAAATATTTATATGCTTCTCCATAGCAACAGTGCAGAAAAAAAGCCATAGCTAAACACCGGCATACAGATTCCTCTTCTGCGTCCTGATTCACTTACTTATGTAAATAAATGTCTGTATAAAACTACAGCATCTCAACTAAAGTGACTTCTACCCCTATTGTAAAAGCATTAAAAAGGTACAAAAGACAGCAACTTAATTCAGTTCATGATTCATCGAATTCAAACCCAATTCTCTTACTTTAGAATGATTTTCTTAAATTCTAAGCGTTGTTGTAATTATACAGGGATTGATGAGGAATGTAGAAAACTGGAAAGGTATTTTTATTCTCTGATTTCTGCAGGGCTTGCCGAAGTCTGGGAAAAAACCAAGCGCATGACTATTAATGATGACTAGATGGTAATCTGTCCAAAAATTCTGTACAAGCGGGACTACTGTCATTTATTTTTGAAGGCCCTCCTAATTTTAACTGAGCTAATCTTATGCTAGTATTCTCTTATGCTAGCATTTTTAAAATATATGACGAACAAATTCCCCAGCTTCTTCAGTGGGCCAGCGAGTAGAAAAACCTCTTAAAATAGCTTCACGTGCTGCCATGGCGCACACAGCCTGGGCAAACCCAGTCCAAATGCAGTCACTCACGTATTTCAGGAAATGAATCATAAGCAATGTGAGAACCCCAAGAGCTGCATGTTTCATTTCTTCTTTATAATTTCTAATACCAAAACATATTCTGCAGTACCTGGCGGCACCAGGCTCCCCGAAGAGCTATCACTTTGGCAAGCCACATGTGGTGGCACCATTAGGCAGTAAAATTCTTTGCCAAGTTCAGGCTGAAGAATTTTTAAATTTTCTTTTCTTTTACTGTGAAAGGAAATGTTCCTTTTTACTGGGAAAATATTTCTCTAGGACAACATATGGGAAAGGGAGTGTATTTTTTTTCTGATTCTGAGAACAGGAACTGACAAGGTACATTTTAGGATCACCTTTCCCCTGATGGCCCCAAGAGGGGTCATTGACAAACCTGTGGGACTGAGTTAACTACTCTTTCATCAAAAAGACCTTTCTCTGTAAGTTTTAAGTAGTATTTTAAAAATATAGAAAAAGAGGTATTAAAAACTTCTCAATCTACTTTGCAGATCTACTAGATACATAATGACAAAGAAAAACAATGCTCAGTTGAGGGGTATTAAAAGCCTCTGTAAACTAACCAGAGGCATAGTTCAGAAAAGAGTGGGCTCAAGAAACCATTCTTCATTTGTTACCGGCTGAGAGTTACTAGTCAAATGTTTATGCTTCCCTCTTCCAAAATAGGTGGCTGGTGCATGACAACTGATCGCACAGTCCTGCTCCCTAGCCAGCTAGGCCTGGCTCTGCGTGGCACTTAGGATCGCGTCTCTCTCCCGCCGTGCGGCTGTACCAGCTTAATGGTCTGTTTTATGCAGCACGCTTAGCAACAGTAGCCTGTGCGTGCAATATGTAAGTGAAGCATATGTTTAAACTAATATTAGTTTATTGTAGCGGGGCGATAGTGTAGTTTAATCAAAAATTCTACTGTTAGGAATTGCTCTAAATATTTATCTGCTGTAATTCAATAGGTTTGCTATTTCCATTTCATTAAGTTTAAATTTCTTTGTAAAGCACACATAATATAATTAGACAGTACTTTCAGCAGAAGTAACAAAAATTCTTCAATGCAGTTTACAAGTAGGCTTTACCAATTAATTAGATTTCACTACATTTCAATATTAAATTTTCTGAAAGCACTTTAATAAAACATAACAGATACTTTCACACCACAAATACAGTTGCATACCAAGCCTGGAAGTCAGGCTACTTCCTTTGTGTCTTCACAACCAGAAACACAAATTTTAGTACACAGGGTATTGACTGTAGTTATCAACGACTGGTAACTCTCCAGTTAGAGGGTCTACGGAATTCTGATCTCATGATGTTAGTGCTACGAACAATACTACTTAATATATGCAAGTAAAGGAAATAGCTACAAACTCAAACTAACAGAAATACACAGTAACACCACAGACCTGGACTAAAGCAAAACCAGTTGAGTTGCCAAGGTTTTAACACCAGCAGCGCCAGGGCTCTGTTCAAGCCGCAGCCTCACTGGAAATCCAGGTTGCTTCTGCATGGCATGAGGAGAACCGTGGCCCACCTTCATTTTCAAACCCTGTGCACAGAGCCCAGGGGCGATGAGATGCTTTGCATCTCGCTCTGCGCAGCAGGGCTGCTTTGAGCATGACCATTGTATGCCCCGGCGTCAAGCTTCGTTCTGCCCCTGCGGCTGAGAAGCGTGCGCTGCCTTCCACAAACCCTATCCTGCAAATCCATCTGTGACCTTCTTTCTGCACGAGGGGATGACAGAGATAAGCCGGCATTTCTGCTGTTACCAGTGCTCATTTCACACATGCTCATAATCTAATCAAATACCCTCAACTTCCCTATATGGTTTCTATGGGACAGCCAACATTTTATCAGGTGGCTAACAGTCTTTGCTTTCCTCACTTCTGGTTGTCTGTTTAATGTTGATTTCTTGCACTTGCTGAGCTTTGTGTCAAACGCTTAGAACGCTCTTATTTTCCAGGTATGCTTCATCCTGGTAAGCCAGCCTCTAACTACTCTTAATTTTACCGCTGTGTGTGTTAACGCCAACTGACAATTCAACCACAACCTGAGGAAAACGTTTTTAAAAAATAAAAAGTATTTAAAAGTGAAAACCAATGAAACCAGGAGCTAATGACTCACCCGCTCGGTGCTTTTCCATATACATACTCAACGTACACATATGTTTGTATATATGAAGAGCAGACATGTAAATAGCCATATAGTTAAATACAAGAAGATATAAAGGCAGATGTTTCTAATCAGCACCTCCATCTTCTGCTTTTCCTGTATTCACTATGTAGAACGGCTCATTAGCAGTTTACTGCTTAAAGAAAGCGTAGTGTTACACGGTATCTTTTGCACTTTCTCAAATTAATTATAATATGAAAACATGATGGATATATATTAAAATTATTCTTTCCTAATGGTGTACAGTCACAACAAAGGTAGTTTCTTGGGCCTTGAGCTGTTTGCTGACAACTGCAAGAACTGTATCAACTTAACCTGTAAGTACCAGTCAGTTATAGAAGAGGCAAATTAACACCTACTTTAAAACTCAGTAAGCCTCTTCCGCATCTAATGTTTTATTTTGTGTAAGAATGTAAGAACTTATTTCGTGGAAATTTGTTCTTGTTGATTATAATGGTGGAAAGTTGTGGTAACTTCGTATCTAGAACCACAAACCTTCCTCAAGGTTTCTGCATGTGGCATTTAACACTCTCTCAGGGAATGGAACTTAAGGACTTCAGGTTTGGGGTAACTTTTAAGCCTCATTTCTGACTCTAACCAGTTTTTCAGCAACCTCTCAGTTGCCATAGCTGGAGATAACTGATGCTTGTTTACAGTAGCAATAAACACCTTCTATACTACTACTCCTGTTTATAAATCCACACAGCCACAATATAACCCTGAATGCTTATTTTAAGTAACTCATCCAGTACAACCCCTTAAGTCTTCTTGAAAGGTATTGACTTCCAGAACACAGTTACCCCCCTACTTAAGTAATATGATAGAAGACTTGTTCTTCAAGACTTGCAGGAACGATTTCGCAACTTCCTTATTTAGCAGAGCCAAGACCAATGGCCCTGTGATGCTGCAAACCAGTGAAAACAAATCTCTATAAAGAATCATAGAATCATTAAGGTTGGAAAAGACCTCTAAGACCATCGAGTCCAACCGTCGACCCAACACCACCATGCCCACTAAACCATGTCCCTAAGTGCCTCATCTACTCGTCTTTTAAAT
>NW_008795718.1:189273-212022 GCF_000699145.1 Aptenodytes forsteri | reverse complement strand
CAGATCAACACTCCCGCCCAACTTGGTGTCATCTGCAAACTTACTGAGGGTGCACTCAATCCCCTCATCCAGATCATCGATAAAGATATTAAACAAGAAAAGCCATACATAAGCATTAAACAGCCAAAATGGAGATTTTTGATGAGGAAGTGAGAAGAATTTTAAACTGAAGATAACAAAAAACCCAAATGCTGAATTATGTAGCTCTCATGAGAAGGACTCTGTAAGCAATTACAGTAATTCAACTTTTTGAGGACTGAAAAGTTACCAAGCACTGCTACTATTATTCTCCTTACCTCTAGGCTGCATCTGGAATATTGTGTCTAGTTTTGGGGCCTCCAGTATAAGAAGCATACTGATCACCTTCACCAAGTCTAGCCATGGGACACAAGATGGGCAGGGAGTTGATGCACCTGCCCTGTGAGAAAAGGCTGAGACACCTGCCAATATCTACAAGGAGGTTAGCAAGAAGATGGAGCCAGGCTCTTTGCTGAGGTGCAAGAGAACAAGAAACAAAGTGGTTGTAAAGAAATAAGCCCCCCCCCCCAAAAAAAAATCACTACAAGGATAACTAAGCACTGCAGCAGGGGCCCAGGGAGGTTTTGCAGTCTCTGTCCCTGGAGGTTTTCCAGACCCAACTAGAAAAAGCCTCAAGCAACCTGATCTGAATTTGGTGTTGACCCTGCTTTGAGCACGGGGTTGGACTAGAGACCTTCTGAGGTCCCTTCCAGGCTGAGAAATTTTTATTGTTGTTCCTACAGGAGTTGTGGCAGAGAAGTTTGCCTGGACTTTACAGAGCTAGAGTGGGAATCTGCTACAACAACTAGCAGGTTAACAGCAAAAAAAGAATTCTCTTCTTTCCTTTCTTGTATGCCTAATTCATGACAGAATACCAAGTAAAAAAAGCTAGTGTTAATGAAGCAGTAAGTTTGCAAAATTAGTAAGCGCAGAGTCAGGAGAACTTGCAGAATCACATAAGTGCCTTGGAGTACTGTGCCTGATTAATAGCGCTGTGAGCCACAGCAGACAAAGCAAACCCATTTGTAGTTTTCCAAGATTTTTTTCTGATCTACTTCATATTGTCTCTGATTTAAATTGCAAAGTATTAATTAATACTCATTACAATATTCCTACTGTATTAGTCACCCTTGCTGAACCTTATTTTAGTTCAGTAGATAGTACAAAAATGCAGAAATAATAGTAGAAGCCACAGTAGATAGTATCATAGTATTTTCTTCTAAAGTATAGCTTACGTATTCTGACTGTCAGAACATTTATTTTTATCTTATTTTAGTTCATACTTTTAAAAATTCACTTCTTTCACCACATCTGACCATATAGCTGCAAAGTGAAAGATAACACACAAAGTTAAACAATATGTCTGAATGCCTAATGAAGAGCGTGTGCTCTAACCGCTCTCACAGGATGACAGACCAGCCTAGCAAATGCTCTCCCCTTTAGCTTATGCAATTACCTCTCATCCAATAAGCGGCCAGTCAATAGATTTTGGAGTCAGAAACTGTTGACTATCTTTGAAAGCCATGATGCAAAAATATCCAAAGTGACATGACCTTGATTGAGTCTCAGAGCAGAGGGAGGGACTGCACAGTCCTTCCAGATCCGTGCCTGTCAGTCATACATTTCTTTAATTTTGTGACCTGGGTCAAACAGACTTCACTACAGTTTAAGGGTGCAGTTTGCCCCTGGGTTAATAGCACGTCAACAATGTCTTAATGATTTCAGGGTGAGCTATGATAAAATGTATTTTCTCAGGAGTTTTGGATAACGTTAATTACCAGTTTGCAGTTACTAGTTACAATCAAGAGAAAATGGGTAAAACAAACCATTCCTCCTCTCTGAAGTTTAACAAGTTCATGCACTAAGCAGGATGCCCCTGCCCAGCTTATCCTTTGGAGGACAAATACCCAGCACTTCCAGAGTTTAGGCCTCTGGACGCAAACCCCTAATTTATGGATATGCCTGACACTGAGGTGTAACTGCAGACATAGCGGAGTTAGCCTTACACCAGCTGTAACAGCAGTAACAGCCTGGCTAAGAACCAGGTTGCTCAGTATACACTAACATACTCCTTCAGCTCACATGCTTTGCACTCACCCTGCCTCATGATTCAGGAGGCAGAGCTGAGAAACAGAGAAACCAGCGTCTGAAAAAATGCCAGCGCCAGTGGCGCGGGACTCGAAGGCACCGCAGTGAGATAGCCAACAGTCCTTCCTCCTCACGCTTCTGCTTGAATGATTAAGTGTTCAGGTGATGTCAAAAATACACAGCTCACTACAGCTTCTGAGAGAATATACGTTTCGGTCTAACACTTTCAAGACAAGCAAAGCTATGTGAGCTCTGTGCTTCCATTTTTTCCAACTTAAGACTGGAAGGGACCTGCTGGGTTACAGACACAAGCCTCCCTTGAGTGCATAAACCCACGCAGTAGTAGAGGTTTAGCCCTGAGGAGACCACACATCTATTCCTGTATTACACATGCCAAAACCCACAAAGTTTTTGCCAACATCCTTTAACAAATTCTATTGTACGAAAGGCAAAAGACTAGTTTAAACTATTTAATGCCACAAAAAGAACAGAGGAAACATCAAGAGCATGAACACATCTCCTTGTAACCCATGCAACAGCAGGGAATAGACTGTGTGAAAAGCCGAGATGGTCTCTCAGAACGAATTATGCCCAACCCTCAGAAGACGACAAAAAAATACTCCGTAATGCCATTACTTTCTGGACGCAGATTTGGCCATCACTGGAACCCAGGCACACAAAGCCCAACACCTAAGCCCCCAGAGCACCAGCGCCCTGTCCACCCGCTGCTCTGCCAGCGGACACAAAGGCAGGCCTAGCCCCAGCCCAAGCCCAGCTTGCCTGAATAACAACCCGGGCCCACATTTCTTTCCAAATTTATTAATTTGTGGATCCATACAGAGCCCTACTCAGTTTCCAAAAATCAGTAATAACAACAAAAAAAGGTCACTCCCCTATACAGGAAATTAATTAATTAATCTAGATGGGACTCCAGATAAGAAACAAAGAACCCAACTTCAGGCACTATTTTTTCAGATTTCTATCTGTGACATAAATCTGATATAAAAAGCAGATAAACACGGAGGATGCATGGCTGTGCTCTGTCCTGCTACCACACACCAACCAAAACGCCCCAAGTACAAAATTTCCGTCTGTCTTGTAGCAGGCAAGAAACTTCACCCTAACAAATACGGCAGATGACAGCAGAGAAATCAAACAACTGAACAGTATAAATAGAAAATATTAAAATATACTTGAAGTATAAACCACATGTTTAGAAATTAGACTTCCACACTAAGTGCTGGGCAGATACACAGCAAAAGCAATCACTCTCTTCAAGGAGTTTTTTTTAAGAAGGAATTTGCCTCTCAGTTTATCTGCCATATCAGCATGGAAAATGAGTTCAATTCTAAAGTTATTGTTACCGCAGTATTCACAAAATAACATTTCACTGCAGTAAAGCAGGAAAAACTATTCAATGTTTAAATTATTTGGTGAAGAAGAACTGGTTTCAATTCTACCCGAGAGTTTAACAGGCAAGGAATCCAAGACCAGCAACAGAAGTGACCTGCCAGGTCACCCTATTTGTTTTCCTCCCCAGTAGAGGCTCTCCTACCCCAAGTACTTGTCCTTACAGTATCATTTCCAGTTACATTTTCATTCTTGTATTTCTTTTCAAAGACAAGCTTTCTTCTACTTCCTGGAGGGGCTCTGCTATTACCTGCTATTGCCTATTCACAGCCCAGTGGAAAATAATCAACATAGAGCTGGTAACCAATTGCTAGTTGCAGTCATTTTATAAATATTCTGAAGAAATCAGTTCTACCAATTTTACAGTGTACCAAAGGTCCCTTTGCAGATACTTCCAGAATGGTAATGGCACAACTGACAGAATTCCTTCTTGCACCGAAGACACCTGTGACAAGGCAAATTCCCTTTCTACCAAGCACCCTGCTCCTTGGGAAGACTAGGCACACATGGAAAAAGAGGCAACTTGTTTTCCCTTAATTAAACACTGGGCTAAGCATAAGTATTGATCAGTTACAGGTATTGATTTGCTTTTAAAAATATATTTAAGTTGACATCTATCTGACCAGATAAAGTCATATACCTACTCAGATAAAGTCAATTACTTATATTAGTTATGGTGGATTTGTGGTTTCATCTGGCTCAGGAACTTCTTGAGCTGAGCACAGGCAGAGGATGGGAAAATATTATGGGAAAATACAGGTTAGCCCTGCTCTTCACTCTACCCTAGGCACCTGCGTATCGCCACTTTGGGGCCTGGGCTAGAGAAACTATTGATCTCATAACCCTTACGCAGGTACACACACATACACAAAGGACATGTATAGCTTATTAAACTTGCCATTTTCACTTAAGATGCACAACTGGATACAAAGCATTACTCTTAAAGAACTACAAAAGATTGTCTAGTAAGCATGTAGGAGAGTCAGAATAAACTTTGAATTAGCTTGCACAGATATTTAGAAAATGAGTAAAAGGTGATTTGGTAGTTTATAACTCTGCATTTCTTCAAAATGAGTAAAGTTATAACAGCTGACATAGTCCTAAATTATAGGTATAACAATATTTATAAATTACTCTGCTATGCCTGTAGTAATATTAAACAACCTAGCAAAGGTCTGGTTTCCTTGAAGGCAATGGCAAAGTTCTCGTTTACTTCAGTGAAGCCAGACTTTCCCTTTATGTGCTTCCCAGGTTATGAGTGAACAAAACGCTTTTCCTTTTTTCCAACAAATTAGTGGGAAGAAAACCTCTTTGCTACAGGTTGTTTACCGCATTTGTTCAGAAGTGAAGAGATGCAGCGCTCGATTGGTAAAGCTCCTGTCCATCTGTCTGCTTTTTCACTAGAAAAACAAAGTACTCTGTGAACAGTTACGTCAGCGAGATGCTGTACTCGTCAGTACTGCCATGCCCTAGGTGCTCCTCCTCCGTAGCCCCCTTGTCAGAGCTATCTGTACTGCTATCAGAGACCCTAACAACATTTTGTTGTTTTCTGCCTCTAATACTATCAGCAATTTCTTTGCAAAGCTTTATGAAATTATTTTGCAATAAAGAGCAAGCTATGGAAAATTAAAACTATATAATAGCTACTATTTTCAGGCTGAAGAGATTTGAATTTTTAAGCAGCTTTACAACATGAAGACAAACAACGATCTGTAGATATGCTGAATATTAGTGTGTACTCTGTTTCTGAGATCTGCTTTAGTGCCTTGGAACACCCTACACTATATAACAGCAATTACAGAAAAAGATTCTAGGATGGGGTTTAGATTGGAAAAAATGCAGGAATGATTTCTGGCTATTTAATTTGATTATTTTCAAGCCTTGCCAACCCTATAATCCCAGTTTCTCCCTGTTTATTTTTGTGCAAAACAATACATAAAGGCATAAGCAGATCACTTGTATTACATAAAATACATATAAATTTGTAAGAATTGATTTTAATAACATTGTAATTTTTAGGTTTAGAACTTCATATTAAAACTGTTACCTTCTAAACAAAACTTGAGTAATTGCAAAAAAGGGTAAGCATACTGAAATTATTCTTTTATTTTTTCAACATGAACCTTGTGTCTATGTGGCCCTTCCATGCACAGAATAAGCCAATTTTCATACGCGTTGGTAACACTCCTCCTTATTTTTTCTGCTTTTTCATTTCTGTCAAGTATTTTTGCTTTATTAAAGCATTTTACTCCCTTTCCTTATTTATTCCTTGCTGCTTCCCTGTCCTGTGTTCTGCTGTCCTAGTTGCACCCTATGCCTTAGACTTTTTTACTTCCAATTTCTTCAAACCCAGAAACTGCTCCCTTCTGCATCTAAATTCACTGGTCGGTAAAGGTCAAACTTGCTGGCAAAAAACTGCCAAGGGGACTGGCCCTGGAGGCTGGCAGCTCCCCGGGTGGGAAGAGAGCCGCACTCTTCCTCCCACTCCCATCATCCCGCTCTGCTTTTCAGGAGCGGTGGGAAGGAAAGGAAGAACAGAGTACTGCTAGCACAGCTCCACTTTGCTGCTCTGCGGGGCTGGATAAAGCCTGGCAACAAACCGAAGCCTAGAGATAAATGTGTTGAACAGATATATACTGCTTCAGTCCAGCCTCTGTTCTAGACTGACCACCTTCTTTTGCTTCAACGGAAATTAGAGCTAATGGTGCCAGCTTCAGCATGCACGGAGGGATTAACTATTGCGATTCATGTTAAACTGCCACGCTAATTTAACCCTATCAGACCTCAAGGCTTTGCTTTGAAATGTTTCTTATACATGGCAAAGTGCTTTTACTGGGTACCCTGGGTTACCAGTACCATCACATTCCTATTTCTCAATTTTAGTCTATCACAACAATAAATACATTATCTAGCATGCAACCACAAATATCTAAAATAATTTCTCTTCAACACATTAGCTGTAGCACATTAAAACTCTGTCCTATTGCTATAGAAACACTGTACAACATTACCATTTGTCAGAAAATATATGCTGTCTTATAAATTTTATAGTAAGACCTTTATAAAATAAGTTGTTACATCTGTCAAACAAACCAGATTTTAAAAAACATGCCAGTAAGTGCTGTCAAAGGACTGCAAATAAATGTTTAAGACATGATATGATTTTGCATCAGTAAAGTGAGTTAATATTATCCAGTGAGTCACCTAGTTAATTCACTGTAAATTTATGTGATGGTGTAAGATGGAAGGTGAACACACGTTTCCACAGATCCTTCAGGGCAAACCAAATACGCAAGCTGGGACAGGACAAATAATTACAAAATATTAACAAGCTGCAGAAATCCATTTTCTGCACTTTGAGCTTGATAATATGTCAGTGCTCACATGCTCATGTTCCCTTCTTGGCACTGGAAACAATCAGAAAGCAGAAAGTGAAAATTCCATATACCATTACAGGACCAACAGAACTGCAAAAACCACGGCAGTCAGTTACACCCTTTTCTAAAATGATAATAATAATTAACAACCATAGCGAAAGATTTCTTCAACAATATAAAGCAAATACCTCTCACATACTAAAAAGAGAGTGCATCATTTTCCATAAATAGGCAATAATGGTAATTATTAGTGGTGTAAGGAAACACATCAAAGGAAAAGAGCATGCCCAGTGAAAAGAAATGGAATTGTAGGCTGCGGTTTACAATAAGCCAGTGTAAAAGTGCATCTACAAAAGGAACTCAATAGCATCCAAACACACAGATTCTCATTCTCTCTCTCTCTCTGTACCTGTATACTGTATCTATACATATATAAAAAATATAAAGAAAGTGTATACACACAGAAGAACAAGTAAAGAAGACTTTAACAATGCTAGTTTCATGGGAATGAGCAGTGTCAGTATAATGCTTGTATTTAAAGGGGCATTATCAACAATATTAGTGGAAGGCTGTTAGGTTTTGGTTTCTCTGTGTTGTTTTTTTGGGTTTTGTTACCTTGAAAATTCTCCTCCTGATGCCTTCCTCATTTGTAACCTGTGAGATCTGGAAATTGGCCAATATTGCTACCATAATGTTATGGGGAACTCACACTTCAGATCAGCAAAGGAGTTCTTCAGCAGACAGTATACCCTAAAGACTACCTAGCATTAAGCGTTAATTTAAAATATGTATTATATATGTTACTCTAGATCACTAAGTATTAATCTCATATATAAATAACCTTCAAATAATTACATTTCAATTTTGCAATCTTATTAACTTTTGATCAAAGAAATGTATCCCATTGAAACTGCCATCTGCTGAACTTGCTTCTTGACTTTGTTTCATCTTTCTGTGACATGGGAATAATCACAAATTATATTGGGAAAAATATATAAATAACACCTTTACAAAATTTTCTCTCTTACAGAACATGCAGGGGTTTGACTAAAAAGAAGAAAAGAAGCCTTTGTCCTGTGTTAGTGAATGAATGAATCTCTTTCTTGATTTCTGCTGACCAGTGAAAAAATAGAAAAGAAAATACAACTCAGAATTACTAAGACCCATATAAATGCTCTTGTATTAGATATTTCTGCAACAAACTGGAACCTCCACAGTGGCATTAAAAATAATCTTGTTTTTGAAGCAGATATGAAAATTCTTCCGATTCATGAGATAAGCTTAATACTAATTGATACAGAAAGTAAGCAACTGCTCCCATCAATACTTATTCCAAAGTTTTAGCTGTGTTCACTAGACTTTTGTACGCTTCTCATGGAAACAACAGGACTGATCACTCCCAGAGAAGAAGTAACTGGATGAACTAATGAGTGGTTTGGTCTGATAATTTCAACATCACCAAGCTGAAAACAAGTAAGGGAAACTCTGGGTGTGTCCCACCTGCAGAAGAAAGGTGTCTTCTTACCACATGTGAGCCTAATTTCATCAGTTTCTCAACTGGGCAGACCAGCTAAATTCTGGGTTTGCTCAACAGTACTTCCATCAACACAAACCCATCTGTCTTTCATTTCATAAGATTTTACCTCACCACTAGTTACCAAATGTTAACTAAAATGTGGTAAGAACAGACCTTTCCATCTCCCCAGTGATGACCAAGCCTTTTTCAAGAGACAGACTAACTGATTAATTTGATAGCATCTCACGTCAGAAACAGGAAGGACCAAGAGTCACAAGTACTTCCATCAACACAAACCCATCTGTCTTTCATTTCATAAGATTTTACCTCACCACTAGTTACCAAATGTTAACTAAAATGTGGTAAGAACAGACCTTTCCATCTCCCCAGTGATGACCAAGCCTTTTTCAAGAGACAGACTAACTGATTAATTTGATAGCATCTCACGTCAGAAACAGGAAGGACCAAGAGTCACAAGAAACTTATATATTTAGCAAATTTACTACTCCTTTATATATATATATATATGTGTATATAGGAGTACTCTTACCTTTTGAAAAAATCCATCAGCTTAAGATGATGCTGATAAGAAACCCCATCCTTTCAGGGAAATAGACTTCCTTGTTTTTCAATCTATTTCAAACTATTCAAGCAAAGAGGGCACTAACACAGAGTTTCCCTTCAACAAATATCCAGCAATCCCTGTTTTGTTTCAGGCAGCCCTGCTCTTCCAATAGGAGGTAAAATTGTCCTTAAACATCTAAGGCTGTGTTGCTGCCCAAGCTTTTCCAACCCTCCTTTTTTCTTCCTAGGTAACCAAAAGCAGTTCACAGGCAGAATTATACAAAGCTTTTGGAACCTGCATGGCCAAGCAGACGGTGACCTGTATATGTAGCACTGACGTCCAAAAAGACCTCTGGGGCAGGAACTTAACACTTGTGCATTGTTATAGAGACCTAAGGCAACAGAAGTCCTCATGTGCATAAGCCCTCTAAGTGCTACAACTATATAATAAACACTGCAATATAAATAGTTACCTACCACACACAGTTCTTTTGTCTAAGTGCCTGACCTGAATCTTAAAAACCCGGGGTTTGTGAGCCATTCTGGCAGATGTACCATCTCCCACATGAGAACTACCAAAATAGTTATGAAGACTTTGAAAATCCTGCAACTTTTTCCCATTTCTTTCCTATCAAAAGTTATGGAGTCAGCATGCACACACGCCTGCTAAACCTTCAAAATATTTCCTTTACGTTGAAATTTAAACTCCTCCTAACACGTCTTTGAAGGAACTATGACTGGTCACATCCCTGGAAGTTTGATCAATGAATTTGGACCTCATTAGCGCAAGATCGCTCAAAATACCACATTTTTTGCCTAGCTTTTTTAGAAATGGTTTTAGTATTATCTGTTTACCTGGGGATCAAGTGTAATTGGCCTCTGTCCTTATGTAAAATCTCTAAAGAAAGCACTTGCCTATTATCAAAAACTGGTTTTCATCTTTGAAAGGAAAAATCCTTCCTTTGTGATCTTGAATGTCTTTGTTGCTTCTCCCTGGGGTTTTGTCCCGCCCCCCTCCTTTTTTTTCCCCTAAATGGAGACAATTACTCTCTGCACCTCTCCATCCTTTCTGCTCAACTGCCCCAATGATTCACTCCAGAGTTTTATCTGGGAAATGTTCCTTTCTGGCTTGTCCTTTTCTTCCAGAGTAAGCCAATACTCTACCAAAATTTCAGTGTCTGACAAGGTAAGAATTTCCACCCAAACAGGACATGTTTTGAGAGTTTCCTCCTCTGCTCTGAGGGACCAAGGAGAGGACATAGAACTGCAGCAGACTCTTCAACTGAGATGTGCACTATTGCAGTATATATTGCTTTGGACAGCCTTGCTCCAAGATAACAAGGTTGAAAGTACAGCTATGGCTGGGCCAAAGGCAATGCCCCTGCAGAAATGACCTACCACGTGCTGCTTGTTTCTCCGCACACACTCCAACTAGATCTTCCAGGTGAAACAAAAATTGAGGCAGTAGGAAAAAAAAAAAAGAGTATGCTGGAATACGAATGATATCATCATCATCTGAGGAAGCAGATAAAAAGGAAAAAAAAGATTTTCCTGAGAAAAGAATCAGATAAAAAATTCATAGATTGGCTATGCAGCTCTAACAAAGACTCAAGAACTAAAGCAATCTCAACAACTAAAAAAAAAAAAAAAAGGCAGCAAAGCCTGTAAATGAGGAAAAAACCCAAACAAACAAGGCAACTGAACTTTAGATTCTCCAAATGAAAAGGAAAGCAAATCTTTCTCTTTTCAATCCATTTCACAGGATATATAGCCATAAGCAGTGCACATTACACCTATTACTGGCTGAATAACGTAGCAAACTACAGAGGAGCATAATGCTCTGAAATGATTTCTGAAGTTTTACTCACTGTCAATAGAAAAGAAAAAAAAAGAGTACTATAGTACCTTAACTTATAAAATATTCTATTTGTTTTTAGTCCTGCTTTTCCATTTAATTTTCATTTATTTTACTAAAACTTTAAAATAAAATAAAGCTTTAAAAGTATCTGTCTGAATGTAGTTCTTTTGCCAGATATTTTCCTCCTGGCTTCTCTAATCCGTTTTATATGAGCTGGCATCTTAAAAAGCATGCTTTGGTATGCAGAGCCTAACAGTACCATTGAAACCTCCTGACAGCCTGCTTCTCAGAAGCAAAAAGACATTATCTCACCAACAGACCTGCTCTAAACAGTGTTCTCTTTTGCATATGAGCTACCTATCACCACATGCCATGTTACTTATAATTCATGTAACTGCACCTCAGAGAGAACCAATGCTGAGAGTACATCCAGGAAAACTTACTCTTTTGTTTAAGCATACAGCTATTTAAATAATGGTATGATGCTTTCCATGTACATAAATGAATTTGGTTTTAATGAAAATTCGCTCTGAATACCGGAGACTTCAGTCTCTTATTTAATAAAGTAAACACAGAGCAGCAACATAACGTTGCTGCCATAACACAGCAAGTCTGATACATATGCAATGATGTATATACGCTTGTCTACAGAAAGCTACAATATGCCCCATGATTTCAAAAAGTTCCTAGCAGAATACTGAGTTGACAAAAATATGTCAGACACTTCAATTTAATACTTATTTCAGGAAAAGAAGGTTAAGGAAACTCCACTGATGTCTACTTTCTAAATTACCTCAGAATACCTTTTAGTACTTTATAATCAGTCGAACGTACAACATCCCTTCCTCTGTATGAATAACAAAAAATGGTTACTTTCAGCTTGGCAAATACACATTTCTTGCAGTTCTTACAGCATAGCATGTAATGAATTAACTACACACTAGGCAGTAAGAATCTAAAATATTCCCCATGCAAGCTGAAAAGGATGCTGCAAACTCATTAAAGACTGACAAGCTCTTTGACCCTAAACATCTTTCTTTGAACACAAAACCTCTTGCATTTCCCAAATGTCAACTCTTGCTGCTTTTCCATAGAAGCATATGAGACTTCAAATGCAGCAGAAATGCTGCATTTATGAGGGACCACAGGAGAATGAGAGAAAGAACAGGCAATGCTCGTATGTTGACTGTTACAGACATTCAGGCTAAAAAAAAACCATCCTGCATGAACACGTCAGGCCTCATTTGCTCCCCTTAATGTGCTCCTTATTTTGCTTACGTATTGAAAAAAATCCTCATATTAGTGTGAGTAACCTTCTCATATTAATTTTTCTTTGTTTAATCACTTCACAATTCAATCATTTCATAGTTCAGCTGTTGTTTCAATGAGATGGTCTATAACAGATTTGCTGGCACTCTGAACTACACATAGGTTCTGTCCAGAATGGCATTTTCCCCAATCTTGTGCTAGAAACAAATCTGATTTAAAGAGGAAATGCAATGGTAATGAGTGTATTTTATACATCCATTTCAAGTGCTTTATGATGTATCATCCTTCTCTGAGTTTCTCAATTCTCTAAATATCTGCCTTCCCCTCAGGTTTGTTCTTAATATTTTCACATTTTGTACACACACCAAATGTCACTTTCCAGGAAGACTAACACATGCTATCCTTACGCAGTTTCACACTGTGGATGCATATTCATAACGAAGTAGAGCATGAATACTTTTCTGCTCATCCAGTGCCCGAAGAGTTTATATACGCCCTGTCCCCTCACGCTAGACTAAAAAGGACTTGGAAGTAGGTAAATGGTAAATTTGCATATCGACAAAACACTTCTGACAACTCCAGTTATTAATGGGTAGCTTCCTTTTCTCCCTTCAATGCCCGTCCATACGATCATTCACATTGTCACTGATTCAAAGCAGTATCCTCCCACGTATTCACAGCTGATTAGGAGTTAGATTCGAGAGTCTTTCAGCTGCACAGCCAACACAGGACCGCCAAGAACAGCTTTGCTTCTGGATGTCTCTGAAAGGGGAGAGTTTGGTAACACGGTAGCAAACAAGGGGGTTACTTTTCAGATGTCAGGACCACAGTATTTTCTGTGAGGTCAACACTAATTTGAACACTGATGTGTGTGCCTGGGTAACTGCAGGCAAGTATCTCATTGCAAACTCTCATGACTTGTTATCCAGTTAGTCTCCCTAGTGATAGACTTATATTGAGTATAATTATCTGGAGTAACCCAAACATCAAAATAAAAAAGAAATCCCGAGTGTTCAAAAACATGTACATCCACATTGTAATAGGCATCCGGACAAGCAAACGACAAACATAACCCCACATCGTGAATCAACAGGATGTATTACTACAGAGTAACTATTAAATAGCTCTTCTTTGAAGTTCAAGCTAGTCTCTGAATTTCAGTGGTGGTCAACAACTGTCTCCTAAAATCTGCAACTTTCACAGTGACAGTATGTCTCTTCAAAATCACCTCATCAGATGTCAAAGGGCAGGGGCCGTGGAGGAAGGGACCACGAAATAACTTTCCAGCTACCAGCCAATGTCAACAAAAGTTACCAATTTGCAGAGGTCTCAAGGACACTAAGTGCCTCTTCATTTTATGAAAATTAGTAGCTTGGTACCACTACTACCTTATCAATGAAAACACAATTGCAACTCAATTCCTTCTACCGTCCAGCAAGTAGCTGCCAGTTGTTTAATCAGGACGTGCGCACAGCTGTATATAGGTTCAGGAAAGACAGAACATAAATCCTGAGGAAATCGGGCTTCATTAGTTTTGCTACTCATAAGCAGATTGTGTGTAACATGAGAACATGCAAATGGAAAAGCTTATTGTACAAGAAATCGGTCCAATCTCCTTCACAGTTTCTGCCCCCGTACAGACTTGAGAAAAGTATTTTCATTCCCCTTCCTGCTTACAACCTGCGTTTAAGGGAGAGTTCTGCCATTTTCACTAGCCTCTCAGCACACAGGTACTGAATTTTCTGTTTTCTTTTTATTTTCATCTAAAAAAAAGACTGTAAGACTCTATATGCAAAATACTTTTTCACCCTTTTTTGTCTCTAAAGGAAAGTTATTGTTCTATTTGAGAGAGCAAGCAGGCAAAGACGTTTCAGAACATTTTTTAAAGAATAAAATTAATGTGAGCATGTGACAGAAGGAAGCTGTCAACAACAACAAAAATCAGAGTAACTACAGCTTACTGCTTTGATAAACTTGAAAACACTCACAGTTTACAGAAATTTAGCTCTCCAAGGATCCAGGAGAATAATATCTGCCATGGCAACCGAACAGAGCAGTCTTCTGGCACTTTCTGAATGAGCATTTAGGAGGAGATTAATTCAATACTCCGAATGATGAAAGGGCTCTTGAGATCCATAACTGTCTCCCACAAATTACCCTTATTGTACAACTGGATGTTTAGAACAGATTGCACATTATCTATATTGAACTAGGGCTTTCACAGCAAATTTATACGAAACAGATTAAGCCCACATGATGTGTCACACTATTTTCACCCACTCCTTTCAGGGCGTTTACAAAAATGGGTACTTTATTAAATGGATCATTACAGTTTTGCAGGATTTATTTTTAAGCTTATTTATATTTGGAAGCTACTGTAAGCCTTTTTACTACACAACTTTGAAATTCCTGAAACATGTAAAAGCATAAAAAGCTACAAAAAAAGTTACAATTTAGTATATAAATAGATAGCAGATAGACTGCCACATAAGTGAGCATTATAGTCTTTTTTTATGCATTTCATGCTATCTTGAATTTACAGGAAATTCAAGTGATGACATACCTCAATAAATAATTGTGCATCTTCCTACTTATATGTGTCAAACCACTTTTTTCATCAAATGCAGCATCTGATGAGCGCCAGACAGCTCAATGAAGACAAGTATCTTGTAGAAATCATTTTAGAAGAGTATATTAAACATCTAGCTGCTTCATCAGAATCTAAATTACTATGGAATCTCACCTCTCAGGATAAAAGTAATTTAGTATTTCATTTACTGATTTCCTTATACTGCAAACAATCATACTATATAACATACAAAACAGAAGAAACTTGTAATAAAACAAGATTTATAGTGCAAACGCATTTACAAACAATTACAGCATAAAAGAGTTAGTCGGCCAGTTTTAGGAAAGCAGAAACACGTGTTGCCTCTTCTGAGACCACTGCAACTTCACTTCCTGTATTAAGAGAATAGCTTTCCAGTTGTTTGCAGTTATGAATAACATCTGGATTGCATAGATTGTTATGGAGGACGTACACCTAAAAATTAGTCTTAGCCAGTCTGATAAAAGTTACTTGAGGTTAAAGATTATAAATAGCATTGATCCGGTTTTGTATTTGGCAACTGAAATGAAAGAAAGGTGAACTTTCCAAAGATTTCTAAAAGCCACACATAATTTGTAGTGATAGACAGTGGAAATTAGACATTTAATCCACCACCATTTCTGAAAATCCCACTTTCAGCTTTTGATCACATTATCATACATTATTTCTGCAAAATCCCTACCTTCTTCACAACTCAGAATACATTAAGCAGGCAACAGAGAAACAAAGAGTAGTGAATGTAATTACAATTTTGAAGATCCAAGACTTACATAGAGCTACCATTTACTTGCAAATGAGACAATTCTGAATTTACACTGCTGAAGTATAGATTGCGCTCAATACTGTATATGGAGGAACTGTGTATCCTGAATAATAAAGAGCATGTGAATGGAGGAACAGCAGTTAGGTTCTAAGCAGAGAAGAAAGTATTCACCTTGCCACTAAACAGTGAAAATAAAAATAAATTTAGGTAAAGCGACCTCACTCACTGAACATCACCTAACTTACCACAGACTGAGTTAGGAATATTGGGAGGAATAAAAATTGCAGTGAAACCTTGAATAATGATCCAGAGCACAAGGAGCAGAACTGTGGTTTGGCAAGTTCCCTTCAATTTACTACTTCTCACTTTCATCCCACTTTACAATTATTATATCATTAACAAATCTTCAGTCCCCATTTTGGTATTGATAATTAATGCTGTTTAAGTTTTAGAAGGTCTTTCAAAACATTTAGGTGTTTTAAGCATTAAACATCACCAAAAAAACCCCTCTGCACTAGATCTCTTGAGAGTAGGAGGCTCTCAAATCTAATGGAGTTGGGCTGATTATTCCAGCTGAAGACTTTTGTGCTTCTTGACTCTTGTAAGAAGTAATGAAGTGAAACAGATTTGTACATTTCACCATTCAGACTCAACAGGAAAGCTACACAGGTTTTAATACCTGTATTTTAGAAAACAATTGAGGCTTCCAAAACCATTATAATGACAAGCTCTCAGAGAAGTATATCTGCCGATTAATAAACCTCCAAACCAAACCAATCTTTTCCGTATAAAGAGAATTCAACAGGCTACAATTTCAAGTTCATATATTTCCATGGAATTAGAAACTGTAATTTGAGAATTCTGTCTCCAAGGATTTGCAGTAGTACTTACATTATTCAGTAAATCGCTTCTCCCCAACAGTACTGCCTCAGGATCATTGTTTTCCAAACCTACTCTTCACTTCACAAACAAGCTAGACAAATCTCCAAAATGTGTTAAGAATTTTAATCTGCACATTCATGAAATAAAACGTGTACCTAGAGAGCTAAGAATCATTCGCAAATGTGAAACCTGCCCCAACACCAAATTCCTCTATCTCCAAGTCAGTTGAATCTCTTCTGAGTCTTTATTATGCCTGCATTCATCCCTCCCTCTCTTCCATTAAAAAAACCCAACAACCATAAATGTCACTGTTAAAATAATCTAATTTGTCCCTTTGACTTTATTATCATTCTCTTTGGCTTACTGTTCCTTTGCATGAAACTAACTTCTTCTGACTTTCAGAAGTTTTATAATCTACTCCTCATCCACTTGCTCCACTCTGACATGGAGAGCTAACTCTTCTCACCGCTGTGCCAAAGAAATGCCATCATTGTTTCCTTGCTAGCATGCTTCTCCCTCAAAAATCACTGTTTGTTCTTTCATGTTGCCATACAGGTATGAAAAGCTCTCCATGGGCATCCATAAAAAGTATCCTGAAAAAAAATCACTTCTGATGTATAAAGAACATTTCATAAAACCATGATCAGGCATTAGTGAGTCATCATGACCATGTCTTCCTGGGGGGCTAAGAGCTCTTCATTAAATCTAACTGTAATTAGATCTGCAAAATACCCGATTATTTTTTTTACCACATCCTCCAGAGCCTGATTTTTGCTATCATTCTAATATTGTAGTTTAATGTAACAAAAAGTATTAGATAATCTTAGCTATAGATATCACTACTTGTCTCCTACAATAGTCACAGTGAGAAACTGGAAACGCCGTGTGAACTGTAACGTATTTAGAATACGGTGTTGGGGAGGGAATATGTTTTGTAGGAGTGAGTTCTTCTCATGACTGAGTAAAGATGTATTGAGAGCTGTACTCCACATTACGAAAGTGTCGTAGTTCCAGATATTCTGAATGAATGTAAAATTTAAATTTAGTAAGATGTTCTCTGAAGCCAACCTTGTCATTTAAACACCTTTCGTGTCCTTAGGAAGACGGCTGATTGTTGCCTTGGAAACAAAGACTGCTCTCTAGTGTGTTCATTTCAAGGGGTTCAGTCAATTTGAAGTCAAATTTCCAATTGCTAATTTTATACCTGCCACAGGTGCAGAAGTTCGTAAGATTAGAACAGAAACTCTTTGTTTGCAATGCTGTTGTCTGACAATGGTGTACCTTTTTTTTCTTTTTTTTTTGCACTGCCCTTGGTGAACTACATCATTCTTGTGTAATGCTCTGCAGGAAACTCAATTGTATACTTTCCCTCTGTGTAAGAGGGTGATTATGATAATGGAGGAAACAAATGTAAAAGTGAAAATGCAAAGACCTTTAGGCATAAACAAACAAACAAGTGGATGCAAATAATTTTAGTCCTAGTGTTCTTTAAACTGATCTCAGATACTTACAAAATTGAACAGGGTAACAAGGAAAAACACCCTATGCTCTATTTTTATGCATAATTTTTTTACATATATCTATGTTTAGATAAAGTATTTGTGAAAATAAGGACTACTACTTAAAAAGACATTCCATTCATCCATTTCAGTCAAGCCATACTGTTTCAATAAAGCTTAACAAAAGACATGAATAGACACTACCAAGCAGGATCTTTGATAGGGATGATACATCTTCTGAAGCTCAAATTCAGCCTTGTGTAAATGGGCCCCATTATTCACCCTCATTTATGATATACCTAATTTTGTCCCTTACTTGGTCAAAATATAAAGGCTTTCATTTTCAAGCAGGATTTATATTATGGACCAAGTTCTTAGCTGGTTTTTATCCATGAAGATATTCATGCTTTACCCTAAGGGAGACTTGCCCCAAGATGCTCCATGTATAGTCAACAGAGAGGGGTAGGTTCTTTCATAGATTGCTCATAACTCAAAGTTAGGTTCCTGTTCTGAATTATCTTCCAGAGGAACCTCTTTTTCTGCTTTGTTCAAGGCGCAGGGGGGATTAGCATTATCTAAAGCAAATTCTCCCAGTATATACAATATTCAGTGCAGATATTTTAATTATATTAGCTATGATAGCAAAATGCTAGTACTATACAAATACTTCCAATTAGTTATAGGAGTTTTATGCTGTTAAAATATGTTTTCTTCCTCACACGCACAGGGCTCCTTAACTTCTACACCTATCCACTGACTTCAGTAATTTAAGATGTATGGCAAGAATCTGTACATGTGGCTATACCAGGCATTAGGATTGTCCTTAGACAGTACAGAAATGTCCTTTGTCCAATAGCCAAAGTAGCTAATATCTTGAGTGTATAGAAGTGCATGAAGTTTATCCAGCAGTGTGCATCTTCTCAAAGCAATATAAATGTCAAGCTCATCGCATTTGTGCAATGATGCTTTTCTTATTTTAATTGAGCCATGTTTGGAAAATAACATTATATTATCTCACACTGCTTACGGATTCACAATGTTACTGTCATCTTTTCTTTTTTTAGTTGAGTACTTACAAAGCAGAACCACTGAGCATTCGTTCATCAATCCAGCCTTCAGAAACTGTGGTTTCCACTCAGCTATAAAAGAATTAGTCTTGACCTTCTCAAATCTGCATTCTTTATTCCCAGGCATTGAAATTAAACCAGCCTCTACTCCAATATTCCAGGGCTTAATATATCTAAAAACTTCTTGTGACCAGCCTAGCCTTTCTAATCAAACTGCAGAATTTCTATCTCAAAAAAACACATGAAAATGAAAGTTATTTTACAAGAGGTGGAACAGCTCATACAGATAAAATTATATTTCCACACAAGTGTATGCAGTATCAGGGCCATAAGCTGCACATATACCCAGCAGGAAAAAAATTAATACTTTTTTAAAAAAAACTGAAATAATAAATAAAAGTTAAATAAAGCAGCTACGGAATGATTCAGTATCACAATTACTATCAAAATTGTCACTGACAAGCTGATTCAGTTTTACTAAAAAACAGTTATAAAGGACATATGGTTATGTACAGACCCATATGCACATGCAGGTGTATGAGGACGTGTATACACGCACAGGAGTTAGTGTATTAGGAAAATAAAGATGTACTTCAAATAGAAACAAGAGAATTCACAGTTAATGTACATTTCAACATGATGGTGAAGGCAACAGTTGCTCGTTTTTTCTACTGGGAAGACAATGAAATTGCTTGATTTTGGTATCAATGTGAAATTAAAAATCAAATGAAGGAACATCTTATGAGTGTGCCATGTGCAACTACCTTTCCTGTCACTCCTCCACCTCCCTCAACTTTCAGTTTCAGGTTTCAGCATTCAGTTTTGTTTGCACCAGGCTTTCTTTCCAAACCAGCACATTCTGTTCTCATTGAAATGAAGGTCTTCAAGAACTGAGTATTTTGAGTGCTATAACCAAAATGTGTGTATAATGAGGGTAAATTAAATGCAATTTCATCTAGTTGAGAGGCTGGGAGATTTTGTTCAAATACTGAATATTGTGATGAGTGAACAGCACAATTACAGAATAGATTATTTTCTTCCTTACTTCTTTGTTTGTGTCCTAATAAAATCAATGTAAACAAACTGTCTAGTGGAGCAAGGCTGGCATGGGTACTTAAATGACTTTTTTCAGCTCATTTCTTTTCCTGGATTAATTCCATTGTTACTGTATGTAGAGCTGTGGAACAGTCATGGTGGCAAATAAATGGATGTTTTCAAAATACTCACTGTACAGGGACTTTAAAATGCCTAACAGCTGATTAGAGTTCAGGGTGAACTGCAACAAGGCAAAGAGTACATTTATTAAATCAGGTTCATGAAACTCACTGCATTGCAGCCTAACAATGTCTCTCCCATGGAGGTTATAAACATTAAGATAAGTAAAACAAAGAAATGCAAAACTGAAAAGACCAGAAGACTCTGCGCACCAAAACGAAGAGAGACAAAAACCCTTTCAGAACAAAGCACAACGGACAGAATAAGAAGAAAAGCAGGTACAAAATTTGAGAGAATAGGGCAGGAAGGGGAGGAGACCATTTTTATACCAAACAATCCCCATGAACCACATTTAATTCATAGTCAGGGCCTCTTTTTGTCAGATAAAGGTAACGGTCTGGCTGCAGATTGATGTACGGAACTAGAACACTGAGCTAACACATTTGCCCCTTGTCTACCTACAAACTAAATGCTAAAGAAACATTATTTTACTTTAACTAGTTGTTTAAGTTATATTGTCGTATGGATTTTGCTGGTGATACACTCAAAACCCGTGATCCTTGTGGTCTGGCTGTCCTGAAGTCCCAACTGGAGAAGGAACAACCAGCTCCCCATTTCTTTATCAATAAGGAATCAGTAAGATATAAAACTCTGTTGAAGCAAAAAATCAGAGTGCAGGATAAGATGAACATAGGCTATACATATTGAAGAACAACCTATTACTTACTACAACACATAAATAATTATCTTTCTTTAAATAACTGTCCACAGAGATCTCACTCCCAGTGATTAGCAATGAGTTACCACGTGGACAGGAGGTGTGTGTGAAATGTTCCATTCAAACAGAACAGGGAGTGCAGGATGGCTTCATGGGGCAATATTCCTAGACACTGGAAATCAGAACAGACATTTTCCTCAAGGAAAAGACACAAAACTCAGTTTGCACTAACAAAGCAAAAAGGAGTGGCTCACAAACCAGTCAATGAGATCCTAGCAATTGTGAGGTGACAAAATGTTTTTTATGGCACTAAAGTAGGAAAACGGGCTGCAGCAACTTCTGCCAAATGTTTCTTCGTAGAGATAACAGAAAGCTGTGATTGCTCTAGGACCAGCCAACAGACTGAAATAGGAGAAAGCTTTTCACAGGAGGTCAGTGATTAACATTAGACTGCCAACAGACAGAATTTCCTTCAATTTACTTAGCAAGTCAGTCTACAGAAAATTTTGTTCTTTGTTTCATGGGCAAGAAGGTTCTGACCTATAGCTGAACTGCCCCGCAACTCTGGCAATGAATCGTATTAACCCAACTGTAACACGCCAGAAGCAACCACTTTGGATATGAATGCAGATCCCGACTGCAATTCTGTGAAGCATGATCAGGCAGAGGAGATAATGGGGCTAATAGGCTGGACTTACATATTAGCAGAGTACTAGTACTATCTACACTGTGGTAATGGAGCCTTAGGCATATCCTTTTTTCTCAGGATTTTCAAGACCAGTGTGATTACAGGATGCAACATCCAAGAGATGGGGTGATGAATACCCCAAGTCCAAAGCAAAGTGTTTCTGCTCCTGGTTTGTTTTGGACAGTGACCATCGTAGCGCTCTGTCAGCATTTGGCCTCTGGAACCCACGGAGAGGACATGTCATCTGTGTTCCAGAACACCTGGATGAAAACAAGCTCCTTGCAAAGACCCCATGCCATCTGTATGAAGGTATTCAGCCATCTCCCCCACCTCTGGGTGAGTTTTTGAGAGGAGGCTGAGGGATGGAAAAGAGTACTCCTTCGCAAAGCTGAATTCAATCTTTCCAATAAATTAAGGAGAAGAGAACACCTTGTAGAGCTATCATCTGTTATCTGTTAGTTACTAAATACAGGGATTTCAATCATTTAACCTGTAATATAAATTAAATCTGGCACACTGTCAAGAAGGTGCTGCAGCTATCTGACTGAAGCATGAAGAGTCGAGCTCTCACTGCTACCGTTAAAACATGCTTCAGAGGGTGGAAAAGGTTCATCATCATCAAACGCCTTTCGGTCTTGATCTTAAACTGTGATGGATTAAAAAGGCCTCAGCAGGTTTTCCCCCACCTTTCTTTTTTTCCCCTAGAGAACTATCCATGCTTCTATTTGCAAGGGAACTGCAGTTAAATCTACAGAAGATTTTACTAGCAGTATCAACAAAGCTAGCAAAAGCTGAGCTGCAATTCTTTTTTTCCAAATGCAAAGAAATGCTTATTTGGACTATATATAAACAGCAGGTCCTTCCTGCTGGGCCTAAAAACTCCCCAACGTATCAAACACGGTATTGAAACATATTCCACTGCGATACAAGCTTTTGTGTATGATCTGCTCTTTTAAACCGATACTCACTTAGTCAAAACAAAATTCAATTAATTTCTTATGGGCATTTGATTTTATTCTTCTTACAAATCTTTCTATTACTTTCGAATACACTCATAATCTCGATGCAAACATGCTGCCACCGCGGCAGAAATAACGTAGATGCCCGTTTTCCGGGTGCGCGCTCTGTGTTTTGGGGCTGGCTTCGGGCGGGCGGTGGTTCGTTTTGGAAGAGCAGCCGGTGACCTGGGGCACTTACGTAACGTGCTTA
>NW_008795718.1:152650-188961 GCF_000699145.1 Aptenodytes forsteri | reverse complement strand
GGGGGGGGGGGGGGGGGGGGGGGGGGGGGGGGGGGGGGGGGGCGCCCCAGCCACTGTTTCACAGCAACAGAAATCCCGTTTTTACAAATGTTTCTTCTCATTCCTCAATAATCCAATCTTTAGCTGAGTGGATGGCAAATACTACCCGAGGGCGTTCATTAAGGAGGAAGGGAAAGGAAATGTGTTGTGCGGTACTCATCTACTTAACAAGAAAGCTACAACTTTTGAAGAAATCTTGTGAAAAGGCAATTCTTATCAATTGAGTTATTTTTCTTCACTGATATCAATGCAAAAAACTAAGGCATTTTGCTCTTAAGAAAATTAGTTCTATTTGTCTTTTCTAGGATAGTTAAACAGTACATATTGTTTAATTTTTTCAACTATGCTTATAATTATTTATAGCTTGCAGAAAACAGGATTTGTAAAATAAAGTCTTTCAGAAAACTAAAAGTGTAAATGACTTGAACTCATACATACTGGTCAACAAAAATTTTAACTCGTAGCACACTTGTAACGAAACATCCTCGTTTTGCACCAGTATTATTATATTGACACTGGCAGAATACAAAAAGCATAGGTAATATTGTAAGTATAATACAACTAGCATTCTTCTTAAGTGCCAGCTGTAAGAAAGTAGAACCACTATCTTGTTCTTGCCATTGAAGTTGGGACCTTAATTGTGAGATACCCTCTCTTTAAACTCAACAACAAAAATACAACGCAGATTTTGAATTTAAAAAGTAGCATTTAGCAGCAGCATGCCTAGAAACACAGTCGGAAGATACAAGATAATTTGACCTAAAAAAGCTAAGAGGCTTTGGGCATTAAAGCAGACTCTCAAATGTTTATCTTAGTGCAACAGTTTTGCCCTCAAAGCTAACAGATATGATTAATGTTTGCTGGAAAACGTTATGCACACAATATACGAGTAGGAAGAGAGTACCTTTTAAATGCAACTACTCCAGGGAAAGCAGCTGCCTATATTCAGCTGAACTTTTTAAAAACTGCCTATTGCAACTATAAAGATGCCTTTAAGAAAATAAATAAAGGCATACAGTAGTTATAAAGGAAAGGTGTAACTCAACTGTTAAGCAGCACGGGCTGGCTGCAGAAATTTGGCTATGCATTATGGAGGTGCTGGCCAGAAGCCCCTAAGCAAAGTGCCCCCCTTGAAGCGCAGGAGATCCCAAATAGCAGAAAGATTCAATCGCTTAGTATTTCTGAGCGCTCCTGTCATGAAACAAATGCTTGACCCTTCTACACATAAATGCCTCTGGTAAGAAAGCCAATACAGCTAATTACTAATGGAGTATTTACTTCAAATTTATATTTAGAATTAAATTAAAATTTTAGATGCACAATACGATTTTATATGAATCACACATGAAAATAACTAAATATATTAAGCAATATAAAACTATTTCTCATCAATGAAGTATTTCCTTCTTCTATAAAGTTAACAGAGTTTGGAAGATGGACTTTTAAGTGTCCCAGTCCCAAGTGATAGAAATGACCTTAGCTATTTTAAGAAACTAAACAATGTCACTTGCTATGTTGCGGTATAACTGCTCGGTATACTTCAAAGACACAACAGGCCATGAAATCAACCACTGCCAACTCCTGCATATCTCATCTAATGACAACGACCAAACTGACAGTTCTCAGACTTTTCAGTTTTTGGCAGATTAGACAATTTTCCATGAGAAAAGGACAGGAAAGTACACTCAGCACCTAATATCCTCCGTAAGGTGGCAAGGAACAGATTAGGTAAGTTGATTCACGTACCATACCATAGTGGAAGACCAGAAACTACAAGAACCTTGCCAACTCGAATTTTCCCAAATTTGCTGATCAGTCTGGCTTTCATTGTGTTAGCAAAATATTAACCTGGCCTCCAAGAAAGAGGACTCTCTGCACCAATTCACATTATTTGGCCGTCTATACACAAACAGAGGGAAAAAAGGAGTTAGCTAAAGCCCTGAAGCACATGATTTGATTATACTAATTGTCTTAAAGCAAATTTGCAAGCATCATTAACAAGCCAAAAGCAAATCAGGCCATCATATTTTGCACAAAGCCCATAAAATATAATTACGGAAACTCAAATTCACAGATTCCAGAAGCCAAAAGGACCTCCATGATAATTCAGCCAAATGCCTCCTCTCATATGTAAAAGCTAAAGAATTTTTCCACCAAACCTGATTAGAATATATAAGACGTCTGCAAATAATCAACCCATGCCCTTAGCACCGAGAATAATGAGTTGTAGCACTTCTTGCCGAAGGACACTGTGGACCCTAAAGCTAAAAATGGTTCAAAGGGAGACAGAACAGCACCATGGAATAGAAAATCCCTGAAGATTACTAAATGCAAAGAAACTGCATCTGGCTTAGAAAAATCAGAGCTAGAAATGACTGGAAAGTAGGAGAGTTTTAGGAGGAAGCACAACACCTAGTTGCCATGCTTTCCTGCTCTTTCCTAGACATCTGTTTGTGGCTGCTAGTAGAGGTGGCATACCATCTTTGATAAAATTTTGGTTTGTCCCTGATACACTCCACTTCTAATCTGGTCCAACATTCACCTATTTTCACAGATACAGAATTGTGCCTACTTTATGTAACGTCTAATTTCAGCCACTGGGCCACATAATTATGCTTTTATCAAGAAAGTTAAAAAGTCTCCCACTATCCTTCCACGCACTAGTAAATACATACATAACAAGCCATCTCTCAACCCTTTTCTTGACAAGCTAAATAAATTGAGTCTTATAAGACTCAAGTCACCCCTATGTTATGGCAGCAAGGGTTACAAACTGCTGGTTCAGACTGTCACATAAGTCAAGAGAATCATTTGTACATGTATTAAAAAGAACTGCTGATATTGGGACAAAATGCTTATAAATGTACCTATGGTAGACACAGACTTCTTCCCATACACACATCTTAAATGTGCATTAGCCAGAAAAACTATCAGAGCTTAATCTCTGCAGACTTCCCTATCTCCTGCATTCTTGGTATGGTATCACAGCTCCTTTCTGATTTCCTAATCTTATATACCAGGTTAAAAAAGGCCCAAACCAAGTTCCTGTGGTAATACAAGTGCTACCAGTCCCCTCCTAAGGAAGCTAGCAGATTGCTTTGGTGGGACATACACATGAAACGGAGAGAAAAGCAAGTTAAAACTTCTTTCTGACTGACACCCCATGCCTGCTTCCAGCTAAGTGACTCAAAAGGGACACGGTCCTGTTGCCTGATCTGGCATGGGGTAAAAAGGGGACTCAATTTCCCTTCGCCTTCACACACAGAGGCTGTCTTTGCTCCTTCCTTAGGAACTGGACATCCCGTCATGCTCTGTTAAGGGATCAAAGTTTCTGCAGTCCCTCATCATTTACCAGTTTCATTTCAGTCAAGTAGTGCCCATCATTGAACAACGTATCTCCACCATGGTTACACAATAATTAGTGAAAATATTACTTTCCTCATTTGTAATATCTATGAAATACACAGACTAAATTTTGCTGGTGCTGTCCCACCACACGTGTATATTCAATTTGGAGTTAGAGCGCCTACATCTCTACTAGTGACAGAGGTGGGGCTTTTTGTTTTTACCCATGCATGGCATGTTTTCACAAAGAAAAGCTCACATACAATTCAATGTGTCCCAGAAAACAAATAATGAATTTTCTTTATTTTAATCTTCCAAAGCAAGTAGGAAAAAAAACCCCAAAACCTCTGACAGTGTCACTCTGGGGGAAGTATTTATCTTAAAAGTATGACCTTTCCTAGCCTACAAGGAGCTTCAGCTATACCACTAGCTCAACATGGGGACATTGGACTGGATGACCTCTAGTGGTCCCTTCCAACCTACGCCAGTCTACGATACTACGAAATCACAAACTCCTAAAGGTCATGTTTAAACATAGTCTAGGTATCAGTCCAGATATTGGTAGAGGGCAAAATTATTTAAGACATCATAGCGAAGTTCTTTATATTATGGATACAGCAAGTCTTATAAAACGTGTGTTGACACAGAACAGGTATTTGCTAATTATCTATGAACAGATGGGTGGTCTCTGTTCTGATACAATAGAGATACACATGTCAGACGATTACTTCTCAACTAACACAGATGAACATATGTAAAGTTTGCAGCAGCTTTCTGATGCACTGGAGTTAAAACAAATAAACACACCTTTGTTGGACCAAGACGCTTCACATCCGTCTGTTCACTTGGAAGGTTTTCCTCAGCACAAATTTTACTACATGCAAATTTGTGAATTACCACAAATTTTGAGAAGCAGCAAAAGAGAGCAAGTGGACAAAACAGGGCTCCAAATACATGCATAAATTACAAGAATCTAAATGAAATATGAATTGATAATTTGTTCTAGAAAATCATGAGTAGCACAAAAACCCCAAGCCAAAACCGAAATGCTGCCATATGTTGTTCAGCTCGTGGGACCTCAGTGGCTCCTAGGGGACAGTAATTTGACTAAGAGTCAATCACTTGCACTGCCTGCCAGGCAGGTGTCCCCCGTAAGACACCACACGAGCCAGAGGCATTCAAAGCCTGAAACCTCCTGCAATGCAGTCTTCTGTCTAGCTTTGGAGAAGAAAGAGCAACAATTCCACTCATACTCAACTAGATAAGAGGACGAGGGAGAGGAAAGTTAACGCTTGAAGATAATTCATTGCTAACACTGAAAGGGTTCACAGTAAAAAAAAAAAAAAGTCATCTTAATGGACATGGCTAGCGCAGAGCAGTAGTTGGAGAGCTAAGCACACAAATTGTCACTGTTTGCGTGACAGGGATCCAAGCCATGCAGGATAGGGTCCAGTCTGTGATGGTCAAGGGACTGGTCTCCGCAATAAAAGATCCCTTATCAGATTGAATCTCAAGCCATAGTTGCAGCAGAAAGTAGCGGGAAAGACGGTGCTGGGAGTGAATTCAGTAGGGGACAGATCAAAATGTCTGTAGAGCACGTCTCTTCTCTTACTGTGCAACACAGTCCTTGACTGTACCGAGGGATGTTGCTGCCTCTGGTGAATTAAGCGAAAATGTTCTGTATCTATGTATACATCGTTGACACTGTTTATGCCTGGATTATTTGTACATATCTGTGATCATTAAAAAAAGCTGTGGCCTACCCATTAAAATACTGCACCTCTAACTTACATGTTCAGGTCAACAACACAGACTGAAAAATAAGGAAAATAATACAGAATGAACATAACAAGTGCTAATTTTTACCTTGTCTTTTGAAAATCACCCATCTCAGTAAATTTTCAACTATATCAACTGTTCAGATGCTGGGGGAAGGTACAGAATTAGATACTTGAAAGTGCAAGAAGCAATGGTCCATGAAACCACCTTTACAAAGTACTCCATGATGAAAGTTTGAAAAATATTTGCATAAGGACTACTCTAACATACAAAAAGCATGTGCTACTTAAGTCGTACATATACCATATTAAAGTATTCATGGATACTGTGCAATTTAAACAAAAGTTACACATATAAACCACTTATTTTTCTTTTTATGTTACTCAGACAAGCAATTACATCTCATTTCAGAACAAAAATTATCAATCCATATATATAGCAAGGACTTGCCTATCTGGCATGCGTCTTACCCACCTCAGTGAAATGGCAGATATATATCAGAGTGCTATTTCTCATACAACAAAAAGTATGAGTATTCAAGGCAGCACCAGTAGGCATACAGATTTTTTCAAGTTCAAAATGAATAAAACCCCAGTGGCTGCATAGGCAACGTATCATATTCAATACTTGTTCTTAGAATCACCACAATCGGGCTGCACAGCATGTGCGAGGACTCAGTCACGGTGCAAGTGTCATCACTAGCAACACACGGACATGAACCCACTTTTAAATTTTTGTCTCTTTTTCAGGAATTCTGTGGGTTCCTGCTTTTTGATCTCCAGCTAATCTCAGAAAGTTCTCCCTGTAGGCAGGATGACAGAAAAGCCATCTTAAAAAAGGAAAAAAAAAAAGAGAGTTTATTTTCTTTATAGTGTGTGTGTGTGTGTGTATAAATCAGGTAATATTTAAACATCTAAAATTTGACTGAAATCATTACCTCTGAAAAGTCAAGATATATCCTATTTGCTGTCTTCCTGCTCATAGAGAAAGCTTTCCAGAGTCAAGTTTAATTATTTCAATTAAACTAGCATTTCTTTTAAAGGCTTATTAAAGGCACTGGGATCTTTTAAGGTGGCATAGGGAAAAGGATATTTAAAATGTGATAGGCATGTAGGAGTCCACAGCTGCTTACAACAAATATTACTTTTTTTATCACCAAGTTCTATGAAGTTCTATAAAGAAAGTTTCATTATCAAATCATGGTAAGTGTAATCTTTTGGGATTCTTTTCTTTTGAAGGAATTTTAACAAGACATTTTTTCTCTTGCTCTAGTCCTTCACCTTCTCAGTAACAGGTGCAACCATTATTTAGAAGCCAGTTAACTACAGACATATGAATGTCCTGTTGAAAGCTGGTTACCAGAGTTCTTGAAATCAGATCTCACTGTGCACTTTACTCTCATTTGTATGGGAAGTGGAATAGCCTCTTCCCCTGTATTCAAACCAGTTCGCATATAATTGGGATCCCCCCTGGGTTCTGCAACTATGAAAGTCTGATGTAGCTGCAGTATTCTTACAGTAGGAACAATTTTAACCTCGTTTTTATCCTATCCCCTTACTCCAGGTTTCCTTGTTGAGATCATATCTTGTCAATGATCTGGCATGTCAGGCAAAAAGGGAGGACTGAACTGATTCATGTTCATTCCACCACTAGGCTCTATGTCAGGATTTGAGAAAAGTAAAACAGGTTATGTTTCCAGAGAGACTTAGCTGTTACAGAAACATAACTCGATGGACAATTTTACCCCTGGCAATAGTCACAGAGAACAAATGGATTGTTGGAAAAGAAATTACACCTGCTGGGAAGTTGGTGCATTGTTTGTTTCTGTTACCATTCAGTGCATGCAGAAGTATCACTTACCATCACACTATACTCATTATCTATTTAAAAGTTTATATTTATACTCTTAGCTCTCAAGGGTCCCATATTTAAAAGCTTAACTTATCTGCAAACCAGACAGACTTGGTGTCATCTCACCTTCAGTTGAAAAGCCACAAATGAGGACACAAAAACCTTCTTCCCAAATGAATGGGCTTTTGGTTTTACTTTTTTCTTTAAAGGATCATAATTTATTTTGGTTTTCCTAACACTTTTATATCGAAAGTAATTTTCAGAAACATACTCTTGAGGAAGGTCCGGCATTAAAGGAATTCATGTTTAAAATACACTGGCAAAACTATGTTTGAACACAATCTGTTCTCCTATGACTGGGTGCAAGTCCTTCTATGCTTAAAAAACTGCGTTATGAAAATATAATGAATCTTACTTGCATTATATCCCTGCTGCTACCAAACACATGCAAATGTTATATTGACATGTCTGAAAGCATTCACTAGGGAAAAACTGCATTTGCAAAGTTGAATTAACAGGTTTGGACTCTTAAAAAAACCTACAGCAAACAAAAATGATTGGTAATGGTTCTATTTTAGCATCACCTGTGAATTATGCCTCACTACACAAACCAGTGGAGCCTATCAAAAAAAGTGCAGCCACACAATTTTGCTGAAAAAATGAGTTATTGTTAAAAATATTTTTTTTTTAGAAACAATACTATTTTTAAGGAGTTTTTTTGGTTAAAGCATAAAGCAAGTGTTTTATTTCATCTCATTCTGTTTTAACCTAAATTCAATGTTTGAGCTCAAGTTTCACCAGTCTTACTTACAGGTTGTTTTGCAAATCTTTTGATTATTTAAATGAAATCTTTTCATTTCAGCTACTTGCCTTTCCTCCTGTCTGACTGCAGCCTTGTGTTTGCTCAGCATTGCCAGTGAGCACGGAATGAGCTTCTGCTTTTATTATCAGTGGTGTTTTGAGGGTAATCCTGAAGCTACAGGTAGTCCTTTTCTGAGCCCTCTAATTCTGGTAATTACAGCACTGAATGAGGCAGTAATCCATTGAGTTTGTTTCAGCCTCACACAAACTGTCTTCAGTTCCCATTTTGCAAGATAAATAAGCAGGACGTTAAGCACTAACGACTCATGTTCTCCCAACGTTAAATGGTTTAAAAAAAAAAAAAAATCCTGTTCTCTTCCTTCCCCTGCCAAAAAAGAAGGGACATTTCTGAGGCTAACTGCCAGTTCAAGCAGCTATGTTGGCCCATCACACCCATGGTAATATTCTGAGACAGATGACATGTTAGTAAATAGAAAATCTCTGCAAGAACAACAGCTTGAAGAGGTGCAAGGAGCAAGTACAAACGTTGCCCAGTGCAGAAGACCCTTAAGTTAGCAGTATCCCTTTGTTTTGCTCTAAGCTACAGAAAGCTGTTCTCAGAGAGGCTTAGCACTCTGACAGCACAGGGGCCAGATGGGGCAGCACACTCCAACTTAGTGTAGTCCTTCTGGAAAGGACATCATTAGTGCTCGTGGGTACTATTCCTAGGGGAAACGGCAAGGTCCAGCCATTGCAGTCAGCAACCACAAAGCTTTGCAATTATTAGAGCTGCTGCAAAGCAGTGATTTGCAATGTTAAAGCACTGAAATTACTTGAAGCAGAAGATTTTTAGTGGAGAGAACAGCAACTTTTACATGCCAGAATACCTGTCGGAGCAGGGAGAAAGAGTTGAAACTTTCCATATGACTGCACCGAGGCAAAGAGACACCTGCCTCTTTCTGTCATTGTCTCACCATCCCTTTCAAAAAGAAGGTAATTAACACACTATCATGTTCTGAAGAAGCCTTTGGTCAACAAAGATGATGGAGAGATCAGTCACAGCATTCTCCAGTTCCTGCATTTCCTGGAGAGGGAACTGAGACACATCAGACTAATTTCAGGAAATGGATGACATTGCTGGAAAAATCCTAGCGAATGCTGCACCTACTGTTGCTTTGGAAAACTTATTATTCTGCTGGAAATCATTAAGAAGCACTACTGACTTACAAACACTTAGATCTCACTCTAAAGCAATTGAAGCAATTGTTTATGGATATTCGGACTATACCACCACCACTAAGCAGTTGTATGTAGATGGTACAACCACCATGGGAGATATTGTATGAAAGAGCAAAAGGTCTTTTTGCCCAGCCCGCTTGGCCCAGGCTGAATGATGACGTTGCTTTATCTCACTCTGAAAAGAAATACACCAGGGAGGACAAAGGAGTCATATTTTCATGGCTGGTGTTCAATAAGCTTGATCCTTTTCATTACTGGCAGTTGAGGAAGGATGACAACTGTCAATCAGCTGACCGGGCCCTTTGCTCACGAGCATGTTATCTATCTGGAGTCTCTTTCTGGTGGAGCATTTACGGATGGACACGAGATATCCAACAGATGGACACGCTTCTTCAGAGGAAGCACTGAAAGGCTTCATTTATCAGAAGGAAAAAGCATTCTTGTTAAAAGATACTGGCCACCGATGGCTAGAACACCTTAAGAAAGGAAGCTAGAGCACAGGGATGACGGGATGTTTATAGATTAGGTCCCCTTGGAGGCAAGGGCTGGGGGTGGGGAGGGAACTAGGAAGGGAGGCACAGAACAAAAAACCCTCCACATCTGCATTTCTGCTCCAGCTTAAGGACAGTTTTTTCCCCTGTAGTTCCTCTGAAAAAGCAAACTCTTGCACTAAAATTTATTTCTCTATTGTTGCTATCAGGGCTATGTTTATTTTACTGAGATAGTGAAGGAGATGCTATAAGGAAAAACATCTTCATCCAATTTATATAATTCAGATTTTTTTAATGCAAAAGTACCATAAAAAACACAAGCATTTCTATATCAATAAGCTTTTGTTTTCAGAGCTAATACTGCTGCTGTCTAGATAGTTGTACTTTGTGAAAAGATACACCATTCCCCACCATTTAAAACTTTATTTTTCCTTGAAAAATGGCTACTAGTTATACACCATGTTGGAGTTGCTACTCTCTGTATTTCATGCTCAGAAAATAAATCCATGAATAATTATTTTCCCCCAATTTGTCTCTCGTTTGCTTTGCCTGGGTCCAGTTTCAGTGCAGAAAGAAGGTATTAATCTGATGTTTGCCTCAATCAGAAGAAGGTAACACTGGGAAGATCTCATAATACCTGAAAACATGACTGTAATCTAGTCCACAAAATGCAAGTTATGCTGTTTAATCTGTGGTTGTCTTGTGTTTCTGGAACTTAGACCTTTTATAAGGATAGACTGCTGACCCATCTCCAACCACGAGGGCCTTTTATCTATTATTAAGCTTTGACCTGTCCAGAAGCTAAAATGCTTATCAGTGTAGCTTTCACTGTCACTGCCCCAAAAATGCTAGATAGTGTCCTCACACTAGTTTTACAGCATTGGTCCTCACCTACGCCTGTGGTAATTCCTGAACCACTGAAGAATTAACTGACTGTTCCCTTGCTGCTTGCAGGCACACCTATACTTGGTCTCTCTTCCTTAAAATAGGAACTAGACAAAAGAGCATGGCATGCTTTTGCACTTGCAAGAAATAGATGCAACAGAGCAGAGTACTGCAAAGAAGCAAGGGGAGTCTCGGGCACCTCACCCCACTTTACTAGCTAGCTACTTCCCTAAGAAGGATCATGATGTTCACCAGAAAAAGGTCCATCACCCAAGCAGCAGACAGTACCCACTTCTAGTTGCCCAGCATCCAGGCTTCCTTCTGGGTGACAAAGAAACTGACAACACGTTAGGGAGTGCGAATGCAATCGCTCCTGCTCCTCTTCCAAAAATCTCGATCCATATTCTCTTTAGTCCTCTATTAAAGAGTTCACATTAATTTATTCTCTGCCCCAGCCCCCGCAGAAATAAGAGTCTAACCAGCCTCCTCTACCATTCTTTACGCTGAAGCACATCAGGGAAATTTGAAGCAGAGTCTACAGATGTAGCACATTCCCCAATTTGGATTCAGAAAGGTTAAACTATTTTGTCTTGAGTTATGCCAGCAAACTTTGTTATGATACTTCCGGTCTATCCAAAATAGATCAAATTATTACAACCCATTCAACAGTCCACTCCCTTTCAACAGTCTTAACACAAACTATGTAAAGAAATGTTTAAAAGAAATATTTCAGAACTTCCTAAAAACCTTTCTTAAAGTTTGAGAACTTCAAAACAAGACTGTCATTCCAATATAAAATGATTTTTTTTTTTTAAATTATGGCATTTTGCACCATATCGGAGGTTTTATCAAGCTCTAATGATGATCGTTCATCTCTATTAGGGAGCTGAGACACAGTATTCCCTAAAAACCCTTTCAAATAGACAGTAACTCAGTCTTCAAATGGATTTGAACACAGAAGAGTTACAGTCCCTGTGCACCAGGTTAAAAAGCAACTAGCTTAGCATTAACGAAAATGTAAAGGTGCTCACACTGTCTAAAGTGAAGGATCCCAAGCATAATCAATACAACTGTTCAAAGCAGCTGTATTAGAAGATTTTCTCCCTATGCACTATATACAGAGCCTAATAATCTATTTTGGCATCTTAGAGGTTTACAGTCTGATAGTGTTTATACCTTTCTAATAGCTACATCCCAAAACAGCAGTACTCTAAAAGCTCACATGGTAAAACACAACGGCACGCATGTCTGGACAGCATCAAGAGAGGAATGTGATGCACACTTGCACAAAAGTATATAAACCAGTTTCTCTGTAACATGTGATCCCACAACACATTTGCCCCAGACTTTTATGTCTGTTTTTTTAAACAGTTGTTTTGGGGCGTTTTGTTGTTTTTTGCTTGAAAGATATACAGCTTAAATTACCATGATGACTCTCAGTAACAAGAGGAAGAACTTGAAGATGTGCTTCTAAAATAAATGCTTCAGTATCTTTTTGCAGTGCCAATGTATTACTTTTAAATGCAGACATTTTTCACTCAAAAAACTAAGGCACCAGAAAAAAAGCCCAAATATCTGTATCAAACAGAGGAAATCTAAAAAGGTGATGGTAGATACTTGTGTTTAAAGTACCTACCGAGGCACCTAAAAACCAGCCAATATTCTTCCTGAATCCTGTAGGAAGACTCAAATTATTAGGTGAGAACTGCCAAGCTTCTGGTTCTTACTGAAATTCAGACTAACTTTTCACTACTGAATTAATGAAACAACCCTGAAGAACTGGGGATCAGGCATATATTATTGTAGGGAATGAACAGATGCAAGGATAGGAGATGAAGTCCTAACTGCTGACATGCACATTCATACTGAAAGAGACTCAGTATATCTTCCAGTTGGCACATTATAACCAAAGGTGACTGTATTCACTTGAGCTTAAGGTTCCAGTGGACGGCCTAGTTTTGCCTGTCTACAAAATGAAAACAGATAAGGAACAACTAAAATAGAAATGTAGTTCTGTTCCTTTTAATATTATCTAAAAAGTACTTGAGATCCATGACTAGCTCCTGGTAATTTCATGTTGACATACTAGAGAAAGGCAAAACAAAACTATCAGGCATTAGATTCAATTGTAATTTGGATTTTGTTTGTTATGGCTGATTACGGAAGACAGTGCTGACCTCAGTAGCGATGTTCTAGCATCACACAAAACTGTGGGATTTTAACTAGAAAAGGCAGTGTATTGTTTACAGGCTCAGTTTGTCCAGAATTACGAGATCATTTTGTCACATGCAGCTATGGTAGATGTTTTAAAAAGCAATCTCCAGTTTTACACAAAAAACGCAGTATAGAGGAGGTTACACACCTGTCCCTGGAGCACACAAAGAATATGTTCATCTAAAACCATGCACTGCAGTGTAAAAATATCTGAGCTCACAATAAAAAGGTGAGCCAGTCTCTGCAGCTCCATGCTGTTTTTTTTTTTTTCTGATATGTAAGCTAGCTTAGAAATCCTATCTAGCATAGTGCAGTCAGAAACTCCTAAAGTATGCTGCCATTGCAAAACCAGCTCTGTAGAATCCCTGTATCCTACTGAAGCTAATCCGATTCTTAACCTCTTGTGATCTCCACCTCTCTCTCTATGGAATCATTTGTTAAAACAGACATTTTCAGTAGAAAAATCTAGTTCCCTATTTTCCTAAATTGCTTTGGAACTCCTGTTAAGTATATTGTAAAATATACCTTATTTATGCAATAAAATGAGACTATTGTATGGACAGGAAAATAAGGCAACATTACCTTTCCCTCATACATTCTTAGTTCTCAAACATTTTTTTAAAGTTCAGTCTGTTTACAATTTCTGTTTATATTTGAGCTAAGTTAACTGTTTATTTGTGATAGTATGTCAGCAATTAAAGCTATCCTAGTGTTGCAACAACAAACACCTCCCGGGGATGAAACTAGGTTTCATAGAGCCCAACTTCCTTTAAAAGTGACAATATAAACAAAGTACGTTTGCACACACATGGATAACAGACATTACAAGTTGCTACATTACTAGCCATACCAGAAGTTTCAGGCTGTCTGAAAAGGAAGACCACTTTCCTGGTGTTGACTCACATACATTGGTAGGTTGAAAGGACAGATGAATCAGTTAAAACTTCCAGCTCTCTGCTCCACTTCTTAAGCAGTGTTGGACTAACAGAAAATGAAGCAGCATCTGAAATGCTACAGTTTACAACCCAATGGTGTAGAAGTAAACCAGCGCTGTTTTCTATTTATTTAATACCCTGTGCTGTACACTGTACTACTAGTGACTGTCCCACGCTCCACTCAGCCACCCCAGCTCTGCCACCGCAACCTGTGGGGCAGAGGTGGAACAGCTTTAGCTAGCTAATCTTAATATAATGTAAACAGGAACTTCAAAATCCCCGGATTTACATATTTATCCACGTAAAACAAAAGCAAAATCTCACTAGTTTATCTTTCCTTCAGGCCACCAACACTTTTCACTGTAGTACATGTCAGTTGCTCTTACCTGTTGTTTGAGAGCCTCTAGAGATTCAAATTCCAATTTGGCTAGTTTTATCTGGATATCTCTTGGTTTATCCGGAATTACAAACGCCATGATAAACTTTACTGCTAGTAGCAAGTGCTGGAAAAAAAGTAAAAAGAAAAATACTGTTCTATAGAGTTTGAAGCATGGAGAGAACAGCATAATACTATTTCCAAATTTTAGTAATAGAGGTATAAACAATTACTTCTTGTGACATGTACAACATGGATAGCATACTATAACTACATTGAGCCTCAGCTACTCCATATTTTTCCTATTTACAGTCATTCATAATTTGAATATAAACACATATAGTTTAGCTTTTCATAATAATCCTATTTTCACTATGTACTATAAATTTCTAATTCAATTTTGTATTTGTGATGCCAGATAAAATAATAGCTTTTAAAACATATTATTGGTGCCTAGAAATTAAATTGACCCCAGCACATATAGTTTCATAGTGAAATTTTTACATATATATACACACACATATAAATTTTATTACATATAATTAGATGCAATTATAACATACATACATGCACACGTGTGCATGTCATGATACAAATGAAACAAAGCACATTGTAAAAAACATGAACAAACCCAGAATTTCTGCATTAGAGAAGTTATTAAAACCTAAAAGCACTCCTGAGAAAGCATTAGAAGAGAACAAAACAAAATAAAATACGATCTTTAAAGTGGCACACACATGAACAGAAACTTTCCAGGAAATGGAGAGGCATTCCACACATAAAATGCCGAATTAGTAATAATTTATCACGAAAGATTATAAATTTATTTAAGAAAAAACAAGCATGAAGTTCTGTTGAACCTAGTCATTGACCAGTCTTTAAATGTCACTTAAACATGCACCATTCCCCTCATCTCACCAAAACCAACTGTCAAACTGTCAAGTCAGTGGTTTTGTTTCTTCATTTTTGTCAAATATAATCTAAACAAGAATCATTAAATCTTATTTTATCAAGGGCTGAGCTAACAGTATGCTGCATGTTTGCATGCAGGAACTTGCTCCCAGCTGACAAAACCCTGACCAATATAAGGAAACACTTAAGCATATGTGCTTAACTTTAAGCATGTGCTTAGGTTCCACTGACATGATGATACTCATAGACATGCTTAAATTTAGATTGCATGTCCAAGCTAGTTATCAAATTTCCCTGAATTTTTATAAAATGGAACAGTGCTCCTTTCTGAAATACATGTTGCTGAACTATATGATCTTGACGCACTTGGGCATGTGAATAACAACATAACAGACCAAAAATCCCTGAGATTCCGGAATTACGTGAACAAGAAGCTAGCAAACCCACTACAGACTTCACAGGAGTGGTAGTGAAACTCTAAATAAGCCAATTCCAATAAAATGAATAAGGAAGAGTTAAAGTAAGTAATCAGATAATAGTTAACAAGTAAGAGAACAAAGAGCCATACATTAAATTATTTTGAAAAATGTATTACAGAAAAATAGTTAGTAGGTCTAGGAAACAAACTGTTAGTGCAAGGAATAATACTTTAAATAGAGGTGAAAGGAAGGCTGAAAATTGATGTAACGCTAATATATCATCAGTGAAAACCTGAACACAGATTAAGAGGTTAATGAAGCCATTAGTATGTCTGCTGTGTAACGCAATGGGTAATACCGCATTATTAAAAAAAAAAATTACGTCAACAGTAAAACATTCTCCCACTCATACAAATTTTGTTTTCCCACTACAACTTAATAGTGTCTGCTGCTAAGGAACTTTTCTTGCAAAAAAAAAAAAAAAAAAAAAAAAATAGCAAACAATGTAGGTTTATGCTAGAAATACATAACAATACAAGATGTCTCAGAGCTAGCACTGGAGGAATCTCTTAAATGGAAAAAGGTAAAATGTTGAAGACAATAATAAAAAATAAGACAAACAATACTACGCAGAACAGAGTCATAAGGAATCACAGGTTGAAGGGGAATAACTAATCTATAGATAAAATTTTGGTTTGGAAACAGGAAAATAAGGAGATCAAATTTGGAGTAACTCAAAACTAGATACCAGGATTAGGGTAAAATCTAACACTTAAGGCAAATGACTGACAGAACTAGCAGAAACTGAGGATTTTGGACAGGGATATTTATTTGAAAAGTTACAATGGATATTTCAGTTGAAAAAAAGACTCAGCATCACAAAATGTAGCTTCTAGCTGCCCAAAGTCCTTTGGACTGGGGTTGACCTCACTTTGCTAAAAAAAAGAAAAAAATGGTATTTTTTTATCGTATTAAAGAGTGAGAATCAAATTTTGGAACTGTACTTGTTCAGCCACTGCCTCTTGAAGAGCCTTGAAAACATAAGCCAAGCTAGTAACTTTACAGAGACTTTAAAGTATCTCCAAATCCAAACAATTTTTAAGAAAATAAATCAAAATCATTTCACGGAAATGTAAATAATATTATGGAGGACAGAGACCGACTGAGTTTTTCCCATTTTTGATAGGGGTGAGGAAGAAATAGGAGAAGAGACATGTAGGGAAACCAGAAATAAAATCAACAAAAATGCTGCAGTTAATCCTGGAAAACACTGTATTTTTTAAAATAGATTTAGAAGGGCAACGTGTTTTAACTATTTCTCCATGTGATGAGTTTTATTGTTGTATCAAATAACCAGAGCTCAGCAGTTCAGCAGTATTCCAGAGATGGGGTTTTTGGCAATAGGCTACCTGTTACCCACATGTATTGAAAAATGTCTTTGACACAAACTAACCTTTTGTCAGAAAAGAAGTCAGTTTTCATGCTAGCACAACTCTCAGCCTGTAAACACAAGGATACAGCCTTAAACACAGAGGCAGAACCTCTGATTCAGAAAGCCTTCAAGCCAGAGAGGAAAGCTGGAGTACAGATGGGGAAGGTCACTATTTTTGCTTGCCCTACTGTCATCCTCTTTCCTAGGCATCCACTATGGGCCACTGTAAAAAAAGATGACTGGGTTAGACAAACCTTTGGTTTACCCCTCAGAACAGCCTTTTTGTGTTCTTTTCCCTCCCAGCAAAACAAAGCTTTATTAGTCATAAAGTGCTCAGAACTGCGTGGTATGTCTCTGCGCGTGACTGTGATCTCAGAAAACACATTGGACTTAACAGACAGCAAATTCAGTTCAGTTCCACCTCTAACTCCCTGTGAACCTGAAAAAAAAGACATCAGAGCAACAGCCTCCCATGGATAACTTCTCCAGCTGTTCCTACTTGCAAATTAGGGATAATATTAATAAAACTGGGAAGGTAACTGGCAGAAATTATGAATGTGGATCATATGATTCATGCAGCCTCTTTAAAAGAAAACGTATCTAATTTTATTAAGTTTATATTGCATTTTGGAATTGCCATTTGACCAAGGAAATGTAAGTAGTTATTCAAGAGAAATTGAAGACAAAGTAGGGAGATGAGTAGTTGTATTCATTTTATCATTCATATTCTGTACGGATTTCTTAATCTTGTTTCAGTGTAATTCCTGCAAGTCAGATCCATGAAAAAGAGCCATCTGCTTTCAAAAAAGAAATGCCTTAAAAGTACAGTATAAATCACCAGAATAGACAGCAAAATCGTCATTCGGAGTATAAAGTTACATTAATGCTAGTATGAATATATTATAAAAAGAAAATACTGAAGTTTATCCAAATTTGCTACACAACTCGTGAAAATGTATTTGTCCACTTCCAAAGCTTCTTCATAGACTTGCGTTTGTTTTTTTTATTTTTGGGGTTTTTTTCTTAAATCAGGTTACAAACCCAACCATTATTTCTAACTGCAATCATTAAAAAGCAGTGCTGTTTCCAAGAACATGCCCTTCATAATGATTACAAGAGGACTATTTCACTGTGAGCAAAACCCAGGATAACATTCACACAAGCTGTAAGCTCTTCGATGCCAACAGCAAAGTCCCCTCCTATCCTGCAATCTGCCAAGCAGGCATAGAGAGAAACAGCAATGAGTCTCTCCCCCTTGATAAATGCAGCACCATCAAACTCTTTGTGGTCTTGTGCCAGGTGCTCAGAGAGCCAGAAGAACTATTCTGTTCTGCAAAGCCACCGACAAGAGTAGAAGCAGCAGCTGTGTTTTGCAGAAGTGGGTCCCCAACCTTGTCTCTTCCAAAACAGAAAATGCAAATTAGGGTTAAATTCCTGGAATTCTGAACAGCTAATTTGATTTCTATAGTGGTCTTACTGCAGCAATTCCTGTCAAAATCTACTCAACTGGAAAAAAAAAGAAAAAAACCCATAAGCAGTAGCTGTGTTGCTGGTTAGCTGATAAAGTGCATGCCAAACGTCAGCTTGGAGACACTTTAATAAAATTTTGTATCAAAAGCCTATTTTAGAATCTAATATTTATTAAAACCTTCAATTAAAATGATAAATCTGGACCTAGTTCAGCCTAGAACCAGTACGTACTACAAAACAGGATGGTCACTGGTCACTAACTCTGCGTGGGTAAGGAACCCTACACAAAATCCAACACCTGAGAACGGCACATCGCTTTGAACCTCTCTTCTCTACTGGTATACACAAAAATGCCTTTGCAAATGTAAAGGAAAGTATCACTGCAAGATCATGTTGCTGTCAGAGCAGAAGGCAGGGAGATCATTAGATTCTTTGCTAGCACTCCGGATCACAGTGTTCCGACATGAAACTAAGCTAAGATCAAAGACTAAGAACAGACCAAAAAATAAATCTCTCTCTTTCTGTGGCAACAGTTTTTAGCTTTGGGGGTCTTGTATCTTTCTGAGAGTAGAAAAAAGGCGGGAGGAAAGTGAAAAATAATTCTGTCAAGGGAGCAATACAGGCAAAGAAAAATTTCCATAAAGCTCATGAAGTTCAATTAAATTAAATTGTCTTTAATAGACAGCAATAAAATAAATTTATGAGCAAATATTTCTGTAATATACATAAAAAGAAAGCACAACCAAACTTTCCTTCCCACTCTTAGACTGAACTGGCTCCATTGCAGTCTTGTTAATGGAGTAGAATCATCACAGCTGAGGGACTTTAAAAAGGTCCTTTCTTCTGCTACATTGATAAATGCTGCTTTTAAAACCTCACATCCCATATATTATTATGGAATTTTTATAAAATGGGAATGGAATCTGTCTTAGTAAAAAAAACCTCTGATATTCCTTTCAAAATTTCATTTTATCCACAGACATGTCCAAAATCCTGGGGAGGAAGGGAATGACAAAAAGGTGGTTATTTCATGTTGGTCCTATTTCAAGGCTTCTTCACATCTCCTATTCAGCTTGAGACTTTGTCTTCTCTTCCCACAGACATACGCATGCACACACTTCCAATCCAGACGCCTGCCACAATCTGCATGCTCCATCTATCCCATTTATCCCCAAACCAACACAACCCATCTCTCCCGCATTTTAGCCAGAATAAGCTTTCTCCTCCTCCCTGCCAAAACTCCAGGGAAACACGAGGACCGAAGTGCAGCCTTCCTCCCTCAGATTCAATGCCTCTTGCCGCTCCAGCACAGTGAAGTCTGTTTCAGCTCTCAAGTGGAGTATGCTCAGAACAGGTGAAATGTTCATGCACTTAAACCCGGCACTCCATTAAGTCTCTACAAAGCACATAAAAGATGGTTCAGAAACTTGTATCTTTGCCAAGTTTGGGCAGTCTTCTCATAGGAGCATCATAAAGCACATTCTTTACATCAGAGTAAGCCTTCTGTCAACCTTCGCGTTGCTGCTTCAGAGCACAGATGCAATGCATCTTCTCAACACAACAGAAACTGTACTTTTACGTATTTATAAATATTCTATATTTGTATTATTTTTCTATTTATATATTTTCTCCTTTCTGAAAAGGAGGAAGGCATTTATGTAAAACTGCAAAACTGCAAAACTCCAAACTGAAAAAAAATCATCCAGCAGGGAGAGTTTCAGCCTGCCCCACTAAAACGTGACTGAAAGAGATGCGACTAAACAGAAGCTTATTACAAAATGTGCCAGAAAGCATAAGCAGAGACCATTTATAACTTGTAACAGAATGTCTGTTTCTTCCTCTTAGATGACACACACACACACAAACCCACAAAGGCTGCCCAAAGAAAACTGGTGGCTACATTTCTGACAGAACACCTCACAGACCATCAGAAGGGTAAGAGCAGGTAAGAAATCTCCTCTTGACCGTACCAGCACATTTGTGAAATCCACCCCCACTCAACAGAGTATTTAAGCTTATGTTTAGTTTTAAGCATATCTATAAATATATTTATGTTAGAAAAACATTTACGTCCAGGCTTAAAAGTAGATTAAAAAATAATGCCCAGGTCATTTGCTGAATCTGGGTCGTAAAATTCGATGGCTGAATCACAGTACGTACTTTCTTTTCCTGGGGGTGGCAGGATGTGACATGTACTAAATTCCCCTGTCTGAAGTGATGAATGCCAGCTTGCATAGAGTCTCCTTACATTTACACTTCTGAAATTGTTTTAATTAGTGCAGAAATCCTGGTCTGTATTGTTATCACCAATCCACTACAAAACCTCACAAGTAGAAATCTACGCTGAAAAAGATACCAGGCTTAATATGCAGTTTTGAGGCATCTTTCAATCATGAAAACAAGTATTAAGCTACAGCATGAGAACCGGGGTTTGGTTTGTTATTGTTACACATACATTAGCAGCACTGGCCTCTAGTAGCACTGATACACCCCTCTTTCCAGTTAAATCTTGGCCTTACGCCTCGAGACTATTGAATTGGTTTCTTTCAGAAGAAGTAAATTTATTCGAAATACTACAATTGCTTCATATAACTATCACTACTGAAAAAAAGCCAATTGCAGACCAGTGCTCCTGAGCAAGAGACTAACATGAAAGATAAAAAAAAAGTAAAGATAATCTCTAAGGAAGCAGATTCTTTGTTCATGTTTCCAGGAAGTAACTGCAAAAGCAATGGGTTAAGCAAAGCAAAAAATAAAGTAAAATATTGCAAACATCATCTCCTAGTGAGCGAGCTGGTCTCTTCTGCCCTTACATATTTTTGTACTCTCCTTCTGTTGTCAAAAAAGCTCTACAAGACCGGTTGGGAAGCAAGCAAAGCAAGCCAGTACTACTTCTGAAACTTAGTCCTGCTCTTGGAAAGCCTTAGGAAGTATGTAAACCAGATACAACTTTAAACATAAGTCATCTGGGGCAATCTGTTAAATAAATAAATATTCTACCAATGCACATGCTAATGAAGTTGAAAGCCCAAGTAATCTGATCAATTGCATAGTCGTGACAATTTTTTTCATCTTACAGCACCATTACACTTTCTAGTAATTCAGTATTCTTTAAAAACAAATTTTCTAATTTTTTATAGATTATTTCTTACTAATGTTTAAACCACAGCCATCATACATCATATTCAGTCACTAATGAACTGAGGCAGTATCTGGTTTTGTTAGTCTTTTTGAAAAGATTTAGATGCCCAACTGTCCTCCATAATTTTCTCCGACAACAGCAATTAATATGTGAGGCAGCCCGGAAATCTACAGAAATTTTGTCACTGACTTATTAGATGCTGCAAAAAAGCCACTAGTTCTTTATTTCTCAGCATTTACATATCTGTTCAAGCCTTTTTATAGATCTTTTACACTGGCATTTTTAAGCCTACTTTCAGATTACTTTTTCGGGACTTTCTCTGAATTACGTACTTTTTGAGATGTTGAAGCATGAAAAAAGAGGGGCAAGGGTTGGTAAGGTAGAGTGTTTTATTTACACACTCAAGCAACACTCTCCCATCTCCCCAGGCAAATTGCCATTTTTAGGTCTATCACACGAAATTAAACATTCAGCAGGTTCTAGAAACACCTGCTGAAAGAAAAAATCCTAAATAAAAGAACTTCTGATACCAATCTTGTACACAGACTTCTGACTGACTGCTGCTTGGGAAAAAACAGTTACCCTAATAATCTTGTTTTATAAACACAGCATATTCTGTGACCCAAAATATTTTATGATACAGCACACTTGCAAAACTGTCTCTATAAAAGTCTCTATAAAAACACAACATACACAAACGAGCCTTTCAGAAATGTTCTAAGACATGATTTTTCTCACATTTGTTTTATCCTGTAGTCAATTCAAAACACATGAAAAAAAGCACTGTAGGTGTAAATTTGTCTTGGAGCGCCTAAGTATTTGCTAATGGTTAATTTTGCAGTAACCCAACAGTCTTGAAAGCAGCATGATAATGCAACCATCTCTGTGTTACCATTTGATAATCCTGAAATGTTTTGGCACAACTCTTATCTCAATTTATGGCTAGCGTTTAATAGGAACTGGGATAAGAGTTGCCAAAAGCCAAATTAGCTAATGCTGAATGTAATGAACAGCAGAGCTTTGATCACACTCTGAAATAAATTCTAAGTGAAAAGTGGAAAGAAGGATGCCCATGGAATTAAAATTGACAATATGATTAATACCAAGCCATATGAAGGGCCTCTTAGCTGATTGCTAACATTACATATTGGCTCCCGTTCTGACAGGTATAGTTTATTGTCAAAATGCCCTAATGCTCCACATCAAGGAAGGAAAAAAAAAAAGTTTGCTATTTTCTATTAATCCTCAAAACTTATATTTCTTTCCACCTTTAAGCCATACATTTTTCTCTATGAAGAAAGTTGCAAGTAAATTACAGCGCATGTCATTGTAATTACGCATTGTAAAGAATTCTGTTTGTCAGGACTCAGAAATTCCTCCTCGGTTACACGACTGGATGACCTGGGATTAGCAAGGCCATATGAAGCATTATTTCTGCCAGGGGTTTGAAGCTACTGTAAGTCAGTTCAGTGATAAACAGAAATTGTGACCTACTGTAGGCATCACAGATTTTGAGAACTCTTTGCCGCAGCCAAACCTCATTTGTCCTAGTCCAAGCCAAAGTGGACAGGTATAAAACTTCCAATTGAGTTTTGGACAGACTCAGCAAAGATATCAAAATGTGCACATATGAAAGTAAAACCACTATACTTTAATAAGCCTTACAATGGTTTTCCCAAAACTGTATGTTAGTTCTGGAGATTGTGAGACAATTAAGAGACTTATCAATCTGACGTTTTTCTTCAGTTCATGCCAGGAAAAGGTGATGTTGCATCTATATTAGAATTTAAACTATTTTAAACATTGCAGTTGATGTATTTGTCTGTCACCTTGACAGCAAGTAACACAAAAAGTAACTGGGGTTTAGTTTTAAGAGCGAAGTTTCAGCCAGTTATTCTTCAAAGATGATATACACCTAAGTTTTTACCTTTAACTGTGAATAACAAGTTATCCGACTAGATGTGTCGCATTGTACTTACAGATATTTGCTTATTTCTCCCACAACTACCTGGCTTTACATACAACTCTCTTATGATGCTTTCAAAGCTGATTCACAAGAACGTTATTCCTGCTGAAAAATCTGTTCACCTCACAACACCAAGATAAGAACAGCGTCTGAATAAACACATTTAAAACAAAACAGAGTATTTCACCACACTGCAAATGCATCTTCATTGAATGATTCACAAATTTAGTGTAATGCATAGCTTTATTCTGTGTATTCACCCTGTTATAAGTGGCATGCTTCACTCTACTTCTGTTTGAAGCTGTAAGTAAATTCTGTAGGACACGGCACATTTTTTAATCTGGACCAAAAGGTGAATCATGCAATGTTAAATAATGAACAAAATGTCACAGCCATGACTCATCAGAGAAAAATAATGGTATTGCGATATATCACACAGTAAGCTGCAGATGAATTGTTGTCTCTATTCCTGTGCAACTTTAATCAAAACAAATTAATTGAAATGGGTACAATAGAACTAGCTAATCTGAATCAATTCTGTAGGGAAAAATTAAATTAACAATTTTCATACTGGAAACTCATCACCTGCATTTTTCCTGTAAAAACTAGAAGGTTTTTTTCATCAGAACAATGCAAAGTCAAATAATCCTCTGCTTTTCAATAAAGGTCAGAAGAAAAGCTTTCCCTTCAGCTGGAGTATTTTAATTAAACATTGCAGCAGGTGTTTGGATATGCTGCCAACTCATGAAAAGCTTGAATAAAAACTGTTTTTAAAAAAAAAAAAAAACAAACAAAACCCAACAACCTGTACATCCTCAAGCCCACTTTATCTGTCTTTTCTGTAAATGGGTATTCACAAAATTACATACGATTGTCTCTGTTTTGGAACACCAGTACCTGCCCTTGCTATCAAAGAATTCTTCATCAAAGCTGTTGGAAGCTAGCCATGCAACTCTCATGTCAACTTCTACGGCCGTGGCAGACCTGTGCAACAGAGACAGCCCAGAGTTTAGCCTTAGCTGCTGACCTGCTTCAAGTTGTTGGGACCATAACTGGCCTGTTCGAGCTGACAAAAGGAGAATCTTTAAACTTGAGCCAAATTCACTTTTGAGACAAAATACTGCAGTTAATGCAGATCCCTTTGTAGGTCACGTGCATGCAATCGAGTTTTTCAGCAATAACACACCTCTTGGCTTTAGCTCTCCATGCACTCACGTAAAAGCAGCCTTTGAACCACTTCCAGAACTGCTCACATTCTTAAGGAACGCAAAGCCCATCAAAAGGTGCAGACTCCAGAAGAGAGGTGGGAGAAAACAGAGTGGAAGAGAGGAGGAACAAGCTGTGTTCTCCACAGTGGCAGTAAGTGATTCTATCAAGTCATTCTATCAGCTGGGAATGCAAGTCAGAATGTGAATCCCAACATAAAGACTAGAAAGCAGTAACTCTCCTATACATTGGGATACACACAGCTGCATCAGTGCAGTACTGTACATCAGTACTGTTCTTCAAAACTAGACTTCTATCAGCATAATCCAATGCTTACTGCTTGACAATTCAGTGGGCATCTGGGACATCCCAAAAACCATCACATTTGAATCAGGAAGAGGTTCTCAGCTGAATTCTGATGTATGAGGAGAAAGGAATACCAGCAAAAATGGTAATACAGCAACAAAGACTGTTATTCACTTATTCATGTAGGTTTTTTTCTGAAACTTGGTAGTTTGGCCTTTGGAACTACAGGCAGAACAGAAAACCAACAGTTTAATCTCAGCGGTGTAACAGCTTTGGCAACATGCAGAGAGCACAACTACTCATCTCCCTACAAACAGCAAGGCTAAAAGAAAGAAAAAAACCCACTACTTACAGATTCAATTAGAATTTTAAGACCATTTGGGAGTCAATTTGCAGCAAGGGCTTAGCATCACTTTGTTGCTATGAAACATTATCACATAGGAAAAATCAGCCATAAAAACCTGCAGCTGACTCATTCTCTGGCTGAAATGATCTCAGCTGAGAAGGCCACTTTCAATTTGAAATGAATTAAGTAGCAATTCTGAACATGACTCTGAAAGACACCTCAAGCATCTCAAATGGGCAATGCTGAGATGTCAGACTAGATCTTGGACCAGTGACTAAATCTGACCAGGTCCTTGAGTAACTATAATATAACATGCAAGCAGAGACAGGTGGGAAGCTGAGACTTTTCACACATGAATCTCAACAGAGCTGACCAGTGCTATCACGGGAATCTGAAAAGTCCAGGGACTGAAGGAAGAATTCATCTGTACCTGTGGCTGGTCTGCTACTCATAATTAAAAGGGGTAACATGGTACGAAAAATGACTGTGTCTCAGCTTCAAAACTCATTCTGGGAATGAGAGAAACTTGTGAAGAGGCATTACCTCACTACAGGAATAACTTCTAGCAGTAATGGTTTGGCCCTGCTGTGAACCAGGAGGATGGCATTAGAGAAGTATGTATCCTGCAGACCTTGAGTCTTGAACCACTCCTGGGTCTCCACAGATAGAATGATGAAAAGCAAATATTTATTTCCTGAATCTGGGGACCATTTGTATTTATTAATTTTCCTTATGACCAGACTGAAAAGTGATTCTCTCTCTTCTTTGAGTAAAGGAAATGCTGGAAATAAAAGTATTCTACAGTGCCTTTCCTTCAGCTTCTAGATGAAGCAAAAATGCCACTCCTTTTTGTGCTAAATGTGGGTAAGGAGAGTTCTTCAGGAAAAATGAGAGAAGCATACAGAGAAAGACGAAAGGATGCAAATGTACAGGACTGAGCAAGCCTGGTGCACAAGGGCAAGGCTGTTGCTGCATGCCTTGTAATCGGCTGCAATACACCACCACTCCATCAGCTTCGCTGCCCCCGAACAGCAATGTGAGCCAACCTACCATCTCCAAGACCTGCTGTCTCCAAAAGTGACAAGATGACTCCTGGGGTGCAGAGGCAGGTGATCACCTCTAAAAATAGGCAGTCCTGATAAATTAATGCAATTTCTGTCTTAAAAAGATCCACATTTATAAAAGTGAGATCACTGAAGATCATAGCACTTCAAATCTTTTATCCAAACACAACTCCCTCAACAGTCACATGAATCTTAACTAGAAACAAACTAATAGCACAGTGAACAGGCTGTTCATGAACAACATGAACAACATTTTCAGGGTTCAAAATGTTACTTTGCTGCAACCCTGCCTTTTTCCCTTTAAGAGCTGTTACTTGAGAGAAGAAACCCCTAAAACCTCTTGGCCTAGATTTTATCTTTTTTTCCTTTTTTATATCCTTGACCAAGTGTTCTTTGATAATGCAAACACACACATCCTTATGTATAAAAGAAACATTCCCCATACACTCAAAAAGGTTAAAAAAAAAAACACAATGGGAGAACTTGTCCTGGAATGTTTGAGGGATCTGGCAGTACTTGAAGTTGTGTGGGGTTTTCTGACATAACAATTAAAGAATTATCTTCTAATGTAGTAAACTGTCACACAAAAATCCTAAAAGGTTAAAGTCATGTCAGATACAGGCTCATAAATCAGTTTTGCTACTTCACAGTCTTTTCCTAACATCTCATCCAGCATTTTTACTGGAGAAGAAATACCAGTATGTCTTAAACATAGGAAAAAATTTCTCAGTCAAACAGTATTCAAAAGTAAGACCTTCCAGCATGACATAAAAGTATTATGAGAAAAAAATTGAGTATATTTTTCTTTCAACCCAGAACAACATTACCTTTCTTTGATAGTACTGAATGGTTCTGGGTTAGCCAAGATGACTTTGCCGTATATAGCAATTTAAAATCCATTTCTATGATGAATCATTTTAGCATCACAGATACCTAGCGCTCTCAAGCCAGAAACAATGTCTTTACTAGTCAGCAGACATATACGATGAAATACGATGAAATTATATTGTTTTGCTCACTTCCAATGGGAACAAGCATATTACCCTGTCACCTCAAACCTGAAGAGCATCTGGATCCTTTTCAGAGTTTGCAGGGATGCCAAATGTAAACTAGGTCAAATGCTGTACCTCTTCTGGTTTTGTTTTACATGTTTGTGCAGGCAATGATTTTTTTTTTTACTGCTTACCTGATCTTTTAAAATCAGTTACCGTGTTTCAAAACTATCATTAAACACATTACACGTTTATATCACTGTATTTTATCCTGGCCCAGGTTTTCAGAAATTTTGAGGTTTTCCATTGTTGTTTTGTGGGGAAGGGACTTTTTTGTTTTAAATAGCTTTGCATCTTTCCATGTTACATTTACTTATTTTTGCCTAACTTCTCTCACACAGACAAAAAGCGTTAGGTAATATGGTTCAAAACAAAAACATTTGGGGATCACTGATGCTCAGGATTCTTCTGAAGATGTAAGCCAGTCTTTAGCATCATTATTCTTCCAAGATGAACACTTAGACTTTGAAATCAGGTAAATTGTGAGAGTTTCTTTGTCAGCTTGGGTTGCCTGAAGCAAATACAAAATATGCTTTAGAATTCTAAAATATGATTTCTAAAGGAAAGAATGTCATTACAGAAAGGTTTACTTAATTTCATTGCTGTAACACCAAAGGAGATACAACAGAGGTTAGTTTTACACAACAAACAAGATACAGTTGCATTGATGAGAGAGGTGCTTTGTTACCCTGTTCTGTCAGACATTTGATTCCTTGATCTCATTAAGGACATGCTTGGATGTTAGTAGGGGTAATCTTTCTGACAATGCTTTGCTTTTGAGGGACACAAATTTCATTTGTCCATGGTTGGGTTAAAAGTTCACCTCTCTCTTTGTTCCCCTTCTTTCTATTCCCCACCATGCCAGCAATCTTATCATCACATGACCTATTCAATTTTTTTGTCCTTTGACTATTTTTTTAAAGCTTAAATATATACAGCTGACCTTTATTTTAATTTAAATTCGCCTCCATACTTTTCAAATGTTGTCAAACTTGTTATCTCTAGGTGAACTTGCTGCTGCACAGCAAAGCTAGTCTTCTGTGCACTGTCAGCAACAGGATATGCTTAATAGGATGAATTACTGGGCTTCTCTGATGAATCTGTAACTTGCACAGCCAGTTCTCAACATACTGCCTTTAAAAATGCACTCTAATGACTTTTGTTGTGGACCAAAGCTCCTAAGGTGCTATGCCTCCAGAGTCCTCAACTCTATTCTCTATACCTGATGTTACAGTGAGAATATAGCCATTCAATGTAATTAATGTGCCACCCCTGTGTAATCCAAAAGACCGATGCACGAGACCACTCATTTGCATCCAACACAGCAATCCCAGCCCATTCCAAACAGGAGATAGTAACGGTTTAGCATCTAGGATTATTACAAGAATTATAAAGATTCAACCATTAAGGAATTTCTTTAAATAGGAAACCTAGGATGATGGCTCACATTTTGTTTTCAAGTGTTGTGTGTGTCTTCTCTTTCTAGATATTTGCACAACAGCAGCATTTAAAAAAGGTTCATTTAAAACCATACCATTTTCTGAACATATAATGCTGCTTGTAACATTACACATGGATCTGTTTTTCAGAATGCATACTCGTCTCTCTTAAATGAAGAGAAGGGAATAAAGACAACCATTATTTGCTTCAAATCTAATACATATTTTCTTTGCACACAACATTTATATATGCTTTCTGAAAGTAAGTCTGGTTAGACTGTGTCACTGGGAGAAAACGGGTATTACGATCAGGGATCACTTGCTTTTTTCCACAAGGCAATAAGGAGCTGCAAAATCTGATTTTGCCAATAAAAACTTCCAACTAAATATGAATTATTAAAAATCATGATGCTGATCAAAGCTTTGGGCTTGTTTTAATGTTCTTTCTTTTCCCGTGCTGTAAGACTATGTCCAATAGCTTCACAACTAACAGGTTAGAAATGCCATCCAGGTCTGCTATCTGAAATGCATGTTGTTGCCCTCAGTCAATAATAGGTCTAGGACAGATGACTGTACAAACTGCATTACCTCTGTAGTGCATCGTATTTCTTCCTTTTATGCAATTAGATGCTTCCCAGTGGACAATCTATTCTTCAATGACCTGTATTAACTTTTGTTACAATTTTCTGAATAAAAGATCTTCTTTACACAAAGTAAAGTTACTTTATGAATTCTGCTTTTAAATATTCACCTGCAAAGAAAAGTAACCCCTTGTATCTGAAACCGCTTACAACTGAGCAATACTCCATTATAAAAACAAGGTTTTTAAATAGACTGTCTAAAGCATTTTTAAGAATACTAACTTTGTTTTTATCTTGAATGATTACCAACACAGTTTCCAATTATGAGGGGGTAGAGTTGCGTTCCCTTGCTCACTAACTCTGCTTAAGCTTAAATAGTGCAAATAGCCTTTGCTGCTTATAGTCCATCAGCAGAGCATTCACTCTGTGCCGAAGAAAGCCAGCTGAGAGCAGCAGCCTTCCCACTAAGCATACGAAAGTGTGCAGGGATGGGTCATGTGCTGCATGAAGATGGGTAGGAGCATAAGGCAGCATGACTGACATAAAATTCCTAATCTGGTTCTGGGCAAGGCCATTTTAAATCAGTCCAGCTAGATACCTGCGCGTTCCTCGGTCCCACACATTCCACGTGCAGTGATGACTCAGACCAAGAGCTCGTGCTTCAAACACCACAGTTTTGATCAATCACAAAGCCATTAACCATCAACTCCAAACAAGCAAGAAGGCACAGATTTACCACTAGAAAAGAAGGATTAGTGCTGAACGGTGAAACACAAGTTCATTTTGATGGCTCTTTTTTAAAACTTTAACACTAATAGCAATCTTTCTTTTTTCCTGCAAAACTCATTTAGCTATGAAGTTCACAAGACAAAAAAACCCTGTATGCCACCTCTATTTTTACTCTGAGCATAGAGGCAGAACAAGACTAAAAGTGGAACACGTCTTCCTCCATATAATAGAATACCAAATATTATCAAGATGGGAAAATAACTTTGGAAATTAAAAATGAAAAGCAGTCCCCTATCACCACATACCTCAGCGCATGACTTTGGAGATCATATGCTGGAAACCAGTTTCTGAGAAAGTGTCAGCATGCTGTATTTTTGTTGGTACAACCAGCAGTGCTCTAGTTCTGAAAATCAGGTCAATGCTACTTTCGTACCTACATACAGATGCTTGAAATCAGACACCTGTATTTTAAAAGTTCTGTCTTACTATACAATATTTACAGTTTGTCCAAGTATTTGGGTCACTGAAAGACAAGCACTATTAATAATTATCCTGAAATTAAAGGCTAGACATGCAAAGTCGGATCAAGACTTTTTTTTTTGTTAAGCAAAAGCAAGTAAAAATCACGTATGAGATTTTCTTTCATCTAACTTTAGTTATCTAAGAAATCGAGCGTAGCCAAAGCTAGCAGACTACACATCCCCAGATGGCAAATCGTTCCATTCCAAATGAAGGCAGGAATGACTCTCTGCAGGTGCCTATACATCCCCCTTGCCCATACAGTAGCCTAGGCAACTAGCTTCAGACAGATATTAGCTTTCACATAGTTAAAGGTTAGGGGAGACTTATGTTTTCCAATTTATATAAATTTAAGAGTAAATGCCATAAAAATCTCACCAGTTGAATTCAGCAGGAAATAAGCGCAACAGTGCTTGAGTAGAAGAAATATTCCAAAACCTTTTTATGATACTATGTTTCTGCAGAAAAGTCACTTTAAAACATTAAAAAATGTCTAAGTGTAACTTACGCAATATGAAATATGAAGTACAGTTTCTAGTTTGTTGTGATTACTGAAGCTAACTACTAAAATGGTTAGATTGTTTAGGCTGCAGTGTTGTACTTAATAGGTTTACTCATGTGCAATGGGTGCAGACAGAGGTCTCACATTTTACAACACAGATCTCTGGGACTTCTGTATAGCATTAATAATAATATGTTCAATATTTTAATAAGAATAAATAAGACTTCAGAAAACCTTTAACCTGTATATGAAATATTAGAGAAAATTTTGTGAACTATTTTTATATAGATAAAGAATGTTGAGACTACAATACTGGGGAATATTTTAGGAAAGGTCTTTATACATGTTTTGATGTGTTCAGTCTCAATCATTTTAAAATTACTGTATTCCGATTAAAGATCACTGGATTATCAGGACATAAACCTTTTTCTTAATTTCTGACTTCTGCTGGGGGGGGTGCAGAATCACACAAAGCTGTATCTTCACTAACTCAGACACCATTCTCAATAATACTAAATACGCAAAGAAAAAAGTTAACTTAAAATTTAAAGATACAGAAAGCTTTTTTGTTGTTGTTGTTTTTGCAGAAAATGCTAATTCCAGCCTTTACAGCTGATAAAGTCTCCAGATGAGAGAGAAAAAAAGGTGTCATATATCAGTCACTGAACGGAGGCAGTCCAACAGAATGTACTAAATATTCCAGTGAAGAGTTACTTAAATCTGAATAAAGTACTAGGTCATAGGATATAGGATGCTATTCCACAGCAGGCGGAAGGTGAAGTCTAGTAAACCATCCTCTCTTAGGAATGAAAGGATAGTTAACAGCAACAGAAGGCCATATAGATTTATCAGAAGCACTGTAACCTCAGTAACCTCATGGCTCCATTGGCCAAATGCAATAAAACTCAGCCTTTCTGCTCCTGACACTATCATAGTGCTGTTAACTGGACACCAGTGGTTAACTGTGGAGTCTTTATATAAATTCGTATGTTATTTTGACAATTTCGGTCATGGCTCTGTAAGCCAAGATCCTAGCCCACCGTCTGGTATATCCCAAACATTTGCACATGCACCTCAAAAGAAAATCGGGAAGGATGCATCGTTTTCAAGCTTCTGGGATGAAATTACGAAACACTTCTTCATTTACAATAAAATTACTGATGTTATTCACTTTCCCAAAACATAAAGACCACTTGGCTTGCTGGATCTCCCTCGTCATCGCCCACCTATGCAGGCTACTCTATTGCTGTGGAAAATAACTGTCTTTTCTTGCTGAAAAGTGAACTTCCATCACACTAGTGCGAGTCCCCCATCAGCAAACATTTAATCTTGGTTTTACTGGGTCAGCAGCCCCTCAATTACATGGCTAAAGAAAACTCGCTCAAATTACAGAAAAGTAAACACACAAAAGTCAACCTTCGCAGGACCAAGGCCCAGATAACAAGAAAGTCATTCTAATCAAAAGCAATGAAGAGACAAAGGAATTGGGGGTAAAAGCAGTATTCTGAAATTGCTGAGTACGTGTTCAGAGATAATTTTCTTGTCAGATGTGGTCCAGGAATTCCAGATCAAACTAGGTAACTTGCAGTATCCCCACACACTTCCACCTATTCTCCCTTTAGTCTACCTAGTCTATGAACTCCCAGTGCAGACTAGTGCAGTTAAACATGCTTTTAAGTGACACATTAAATTAGGAGTCTCATACCTTTTCAGAAAATTTACATCAATTTACCGGTAAAAACCACTGGCCATTAGTATTTCCATTTTAGTATTTCCCATCAACAAGTCAAATGTGAACATTTTAAGGTTCATTAGCCTTCAGCAATCCCAAATGCCAGTTCCTTGATTACCTACTAGGTTGTTGTATACTACTCCATCTCTTAAGCTGGAAGAGGGATTACAGTACTACAAAATCACTTAGAACTTGCATCATAAAATAAACTATTTGCACCATCTGTTATAAAACAGCTAAATTGTTCTCCCTGCTATATTGCTGAAAAAAAAGATTGAGGTTAATCCACTTTCTCAATGCTGTGCAGCAAATCAGATGAGCAGGCTACACTAAAATGCTGAAATGTGATGTTCCCCATTTCATGACAACTCTATATTATCTTTTCGAGAACCCGGATGCACAACTACCCCAGCACATCAGTCTCATGTCCTAAGAATTCTAGGACTATTCTACTCCTTGAGACTGCAAATCACTTTTTTTTTTTTTTTTTAAACATTTTGTATATTATTAGCTATAACATTATTACTTCAGCGCCCAGGTAGTTCAGCTGGAGAATCCAGCCTCTGCGTGTGGTGTTTCAGGCAGTTATTTCAAGTGCTTCAGGTCAATAAGCCAATACTACTGCACTCTTGTAAATGAGGCCAGGAGTTCTCATGAGGTTTTACCAATAACTTCAGAAATATTAAATTACCTCTTTCATGCTCTTTGTCTTACCTAACACCACAGATCCCACTAAAAAAAAAAAAAATTTCATTGTGTTCTAGGAGACTGTATGCAAATAAAACTCTGAACACACATCCAGCTGGAAAATGAAACTCTTTCTACATTGCCATCTTATTTATTGTTTGCAGAATGCAACAATTAGAATTTAGAAATAAATTAATTTTCATATCAAAATTAAAAACAGCAAGCTCACTACACAAACAGTAAAATAGTTTTAAATGGCTGTAGTTTATTTTCTCATTTCATTATCTTCTTATGCAAATATTTTCACTGTGTGTAGGCCAAACTCCCTCTTCTCTCCCATCACAGCTCAATTTCTGATAATGAGCACTGAGGTCATGAACACTGGATTAGAAAGCAACAGTAGGACCTTTCTTACAAGAAATGTGTTGCGTTTGAGGTCAAACAAAAATATCTAAAAATATGAAAAGAAATATAGAAGAACAAAATGAAGATAGGTAAAAATGTTGCCTACATTCAAGTTCAATACAGAGTGGAAATTCCTTTTTGAGTAGTTCCAGTCAGGTGCTCTGGTGGACAGATACTGTAATGAAGGAGGAAAAGAAGGATCTTACAGTCAAAGCAAAGACTTATTCTGGGCTCAGGCTCGCTCAAACATTTCCACAAAATTTGGAAATACTACACATACTTTGCTTCTGTAAATGGAACTCTTAGCTAGTTTATATGATATTGCAAAGTTATTTATAATTTACAATGTAAGTCAGATACATGGACAAAGAAAATCTGTAAATAAGAGGAAAAAATTGAAAGATTTCATGGGCCAGAAAAGTTCAAAGGAAAAAAAATAATCTACAATTCTGAACTAAATTATCAGAGGGGAAAAAAACATTACAGCTTTTCTTTTAACAAATGATTGAAGAATTAAATTCTAGGTAAGTTAGTTTAAGACTTCAGTGTGCGTTTTTCAGTATGATGAAAAACAGTAAGAGCTAATAAAAATATTTAAGATTTCAATTATAGGCACAGAAAAAAAATGCAAGGTAAAGCTTAGAGAAGCAAACATCTCATTTTCTCATCCATGCACTGGCCCCAACAGATACATTTAACAAATGATTGAAGAATTAAATTCTAGGTAAGTTAGTTTAAGACTTCAGTGTGCGTTTTTCAGTATGATGAAAAACAGTAAGAGCTAATAAAAATATTTAAGATTTCAATTATAGGCACAGAAAAAAAATGCAAGGTAAAGCTTAGAGAAGCAAACATCTCATTTTCTCATCCATGCGCTGGCCCCAACAGATACATTTTTTTTTAAGATCTACCTACCCTACCGTAAGAAAACCAAATGTAACCACAGCCTTACCCATGTCACAGATGTATACAAGTGTCACAGATACATACAAGCAACTCTACATGACTTCAGTGCAAGCTTCAAGGATGTAATATCCAGAAGGCATCTCCCCTTAAAAAGTACAAAGCCACTTTAAAATCTTGCTCTTTACTATGGCTGCATATTCAGTTTGCCTACACACAGGTAGCTCTCAGAGGAATATGAGCACGCCATCAGATGATGATAAAATCCAGAGCTATAATGCTGTTTATGGTGACTATACACGAATCAAACCACGGCTTTATCCAAGTGTGACAGAATTCCTGTGAGACAGAAGGAGCTCAGTGAACCAGCACGCTGTTCTAATGAGTAAACACCTTTCTGTCTGTCCTAATCTCTACAATAAACACCAATCAATAATTCTAGGCTCTCCTCTTCATGCAGTATGACACATAATTCCGAAAAGATAACTGTGATTCTTTTGACAGAAAACAAGATGATGCAAAACAAACTGCTAACATCAGCTTTCCTGTAGGATCAAGCCAGAATGCTCCCATATTGTAAATGAAAACTTTTTTCCAGTCTAAACTCACAACTGGCTACATACCAAGCCTCTAACATATAAACTCTATCTTGAAAAAGATTTTTGTTTTTATCCACCACACTTACCTAGTGTCAAACAAAGACAACTCAAGGCTAAAAAAGTAAATAAACTATCCAGGTATATACAGATTGAAACCACGCAGATTTAACACACATGGATCTTCTGGTTTACCACAACTATAGCAATGTGCAGCATTCTGTCTTACTCACTTTGCGGCTTACAAAGTGTTTTAATAAGGACGTTTAATGAAGTTTAAAAAAAAAACCAGAATATTTTTACTGATGCTCCCAAGATTTCAGTACTGTATTGCTTGCTTTAACATCTTCAAAAGGTCCCTTGTTAAACTTTTAAGACAATGTTGATGAGTGTATGAAGTACGTGTCTGTAACGAAATTTATCAAATAAGAAATCAATAAAAACACACCAATCACATTATCACTGTTAACAAGAAACAACTCAACGACAGTTTTCCAGATCAAAGTTATTGTAAAATTTGGTAGAAATCAACTATCTCCCATGGCAGCAGTCTAGTAAGAGCTTTCAAAAAAAAAAAAAATCATACACGCACAGTATACAGAACTATATTGCTCTAGCCTTTTACTTCTTTGATAAATGTAATTTATGCTCTCACTTGCAAGATTTTTGAAGCATTAACTTGTCATTTGAATACAGCTATAATAATTAATTCCAAGGTAGTTGTTCAGACTGTCAGTGTTTAATGGTAAACAAGCAACTCAAAGATTTTTGTTATGTGGTACATCCCCTTTAATGATAAAGCTAAACACGCTCCCTCAGTAGTGACAAATCTTAACAAAAGAAACCAAACCATCTTAGGACAGCGAAGCAACTTCTGAACCCGGCTATAAATAAGTTACTGTAACCTGGATACCACAGCACTAACACGTGTACAGTCTAAACCTTTTT
>NW_008795718.1:145254-152632 GCF_000699145.1 Aptenodytes forsteri | reverse complement strand
AAAAAAAAAGGGGGGGGGGGGGGGAGTGGAGGAAGAGTATATGTTGCTCAGGTTATTTGACTGTATATTACAGAATGAATCATTTTGCCTATTGCTCATTTTAATGTTGAGTTATTCCTCCAGTTTGAGACAGTAAAATGAATGCTTTTTGGTTAAAGGACTTTTCTATTTAAATTCTGCCAATCTGCGGGGAATTCAACAAAGTTTTTTCATCCTCTTCCAGAGGACCTGAGAATAGGGGAGGGGGGGTTCCTACTTATTTAAACAATTAAAGATACTTATGATCTGATTTATCACAAAAAAAAAACCCAAAAGCAAACACCTTAAAATAATATTACACAAGTCAGAACTACGTACCATAGCTAGAAGCTGCTTCAATCTGTCTGACCTTGTCTTCACTGGAGGAAAAAAAAAAAACCAACAAAAAACCCCTCTGTGCTCAAGCAAATCAATCTAAGGTAACACCCTACTGAAAATAAAGCAGCTTTTGGTCATTTAGGATAAAATGAATGAGCTCATCTGAATTAAGCAAAGACCAGACTTTCATCTTAAAACCTTCTCAGAAGATGGTGAGAAATCATTACGGCATGAGCTCACAACATACTAATGTGGTACATCCCATCCACATGTACACACTATTGATTCAGGTGTTTTGCAACCATTAACTGCACCTTTCAGTTCAAGAAACTGGGGCAGTGAGCTAGTTCATGCGACTGACACTTTCCAAGAAGAGGATAACCAACAAGAAAGATGGGAGTCTTGGACTCCTAAGGTTGCCTAGTATAGCAAATCAACATTGATAGGCGTGAAGACCAAGAACCTAATTATTTTGCGCACTATTTTTTATAATTCACTTTCTGTTTCATCGTGTATGCTTCCGTAACAGGATTAATTAAGCCTAGGTGCCAGCACCTAGGACACTGCCTCTCCTGAAGCCATGGTATCAACTTTTGTCTTGTGTTAGATAATGTGCCTTACCAACTTTGCCTCCCGTTCCTCTCATGAAGTCGTTGTCTTCCCCTCTCTGGAAGCACACAAATAAATCACTGCTCCTCTCAATCTAGTAAAACTGTCAATATTCCACTTCAGCAGAACCCAAAAGACTAATCTCTACTAGATATGATATATATTATCACCATTTATTAGGTCTATTTTATAAAACTACAAGTTAGCAAAGCCAAACAAAAATTAATACCCCACCAACGGGGGTAATGAGGATTTTTTATTTATTTTCTTAACACCACTTCCATTTTATGTTTTGGTTTTTTAAATCTTTATTTTAAAGAAGAGAAGCACTGACCAATTTGAATACAAGTCAGCTGGCCAGGCACTCATGGCCAGCACTCAGGAGATCAGGTGTTCTGGTTAAACACTCACTAGGTGGGAAATGCTTAATTCATAGTCCAAACAACACCTACTGCTTTTCAGCCCTCTCAGGTAAAAAATTGGGTTGCAGGACACATCCACTTTACAGTCCATTAACTAAAAAGTTCTGTATTTCAAGGATAGGAAAGGAAAAAGAAAAAAAAAAAAAAAAAAGAAGAGTCCTTCCAACACACATTTCCTAACTATAAAAATACCCTATGTTAATATACATATACTCATCCTTTCATTCTATTTTGTTTGATATTCTACTGCAATCCCAAACTACATCTGAAGGCTTCATGTTACACCTGATCCTTGAAATTACTAACATCTGTATGGTATGCATCAGTCCACTGACATTTTTTAGTAGCAGAATCAAAACCTTTACTTTTGATGAAATCAAGCTAGAATTCATAGATTTTCATGAAAGTGAAACCATACAAAAGAATTATTGGAGCCATAGAAGTATGACCCTCTCTTCATGAAAGAGTTTTTTTTGTTAAACCAGTTCAAAAACTAATGACACAATCTCCTGGAATAGTCTTGGTTGAAAAGAGGGGCTGGGCTTTGTTCAGGGAAGATGCAGTGAAAGGAGCTTTTATTCCAGTGGAGAACTGCATTACAATCATTTTCATGTGTTTACCAGCAAACCAAAATACTCCTCACAAGAATTAGCATTTACCATCTCCTTTTACTTCATTCTTTTGTAATGGAGAGGTAAATATACACACTAGGGCTTTCTGAAAATAAATCCTTGATATGCTATTAACAGAGAATAGTCTTTATGAATTATTACATAAAGTGTTACGTATTATTGTTACTGATGCTTCACGACACAAGTCATAACATTAAAGAGGGGGAAACAAACAACTACAGAAATGCATGTATGGGATATAATCTACTGAGTTCTTTTGGAATTTATTTGTGCATACAGGTGTCAGTCACCTGAAACTATTTTAGAAGATCACATTTCAAAATACTGTTTCAGTTTGACTTCCCCTCACCATGAATGGTATTCATGCTATTGGGACTTTTTTTTTTTTTTAAGAGTTTTCAGGCTGGCGTCAGAAGGTTCTTTAAATTTGTAAGAGTGCCTCCTGTGCATCCACATCTAACAGGTCTAAGAGGAAATGTTGTCAATCAAGTCTGACTAGCAGCCATACAGGTCATGAAAGGAGTTGCATAACCAAACAGTGTGGACAGAGTTATTGTCTTTAGAAAATAATACAGTGCAGCAGGCTTTAAAACATCAAAGCAAGTGAGGTGTGTGTAAAATCGTAAGTGAAAACATACCAGACTGAAGAAGAACAGAAACATACTTTAATCCTGGAAAAATATTTAAGAAGCTGAAGGTCCCTTTCTTCCTTCAGGAAGACAAAAGAAACCCAGTACAATAGGGAATGACTGCTTGTTTTGTTTTGCTGCTCCGGTAGTTATAAATGCCATGTCTAAGGTACTGCTGCTGCTGCTTTGTTGTCATGAAGTGACAGCTGAGAAAAATGATGATGCTAGAGATATGTGTTATGAATATACAAATAGGTGAGAGCCAATCGATTCCCGCAGACAAGAGCCTAGACATTTCATTTAACAAGTGCTTCCCCCCTCCTCTTTCCTTAAATTCAGCAACCCACCAAACATATCAAGTCTTACCAAATAATACCTCATACCATGTGCTTCTGGAATTCTTTTGGTAAATAATGGTGCAGACATTATTCTAGCCTAAACACACTCGCCAGCTTTAACAGCAGCATTGATCTCACTGTCATGAAAGAGACTAGTCTGAGGTTTCTGAGCCTACTGGGACACTGAATAGTCACTTCCAGACAGCTCTGCTTTGTGTGCACAGAATAAATTGAACTATTGACAATGTCATATTTGTTATCTTTTTAACAAGAAATCGTAGTGAAGAAACATAGTGAAAGTGATAGCAAACATAGCTACCATACAATATAAAGAGTAACTTTCTTGAGGAGTTGCCCATTAAAGTAGTTCTAAAATTTTTAGTAGTTTTAAAACACTATATAAGAGCTTCTGAACAATGCTGAAATGCCTGTTGCAGTTCTAGGAATTTGGTTATGTTGGCACATATACCTGCTACTGCAAAAACCCCATCATGCAACAAAGGAAAAGGTCTTAAGCTATTTCTTTTAAGAGACAGAAAAAAACCCTCCTTTTTTCCTCCTTCTAAACATGAGTCAAAAGGCCAATCTACAATTTACCTGTATGTTACAAAGTCACTTATTTAATTCATATCCAAAGGACATGGTTTTACATCCGTAAATAACGTGTTCTTGTAGCGTGTTGACATTAAACTAAACTGAAAAAATTTAGCATGTAACAGAAATAGAGTATCAAAACTATGGTGCGTTGATGCTGTGAGCATTCCGGTAGTTGGACAGTGATAAACCTACAGTGGTTTTTTTGCTTGCTTTCTGGGACTTCGGGGTAAGCTTTCCCTGCCCCACACCCCAGTATAATTGTTTCAATTGCTCCTGAGAAAATAAGAGGATCTCAATGATGGATAAATTTATGCTGACAATTTCCAGCCATTTCAGTTTTTGTTGTGTTTCTACTGACTTTCTAATAATCCACTTCAATACAAATGTAGTCTTGTTTTTAGCATCTTTCCAAGTTAATATAAAGTACAAAATTACAAAACCAAAAGTGCCATAGATTATACAATGGCATATTAAAAGAGGCTGAACTATTTGAACTGAAATCAAGGACTACTTGTCAACAGTACTCTGTATTCAATAACTACATCAGTAATTTTTAAGAGTCCTACAGTCACTGGAGAGCACAGTTATACTTATAAACACAAACTTGGTGCAGCCATCACAACAGTAAGTACCTACAGATAATAAAGAATCCCGCTCTACGTGCCACACCCAATTTCAGAGCCCCCTTGTATGCAAATTCGTGAAACCCAAAAGGAAGGACGAGAAGACTGCCTCTATCATGGTGGTCCCTATTATTAGGCCAGGTCTTGTTTCTGCAACAGAGCCATTTTGTTTTTCACCTATTTACAATCACAACTAAGTTTCCTGAATGTCTTCATTCCTGAGTAACGCGTTTGTTTTTATAACACATCATGCTAACTAGAAAAGATCAGAAAGAATGAGTATACAAATAAAACTACCTCAAGAAGGATTTGATATACAGACACATAGAGCACGACACAGAAGGTTTACGCTGTCACCGCCTGTTTTATGCCTGAGTCATAAGTTCTTGTCACCACTAACAATCAGCAATTAGTGCCAATCAACTTGCATTAGCATAAAATGTATCACATTAAGTGGATATTGGTTCTTGAGGACATTATAAAACTTGGTTGATAAAAAGCAACAATTTTGATGTAGTACACTTACAGCTTCTGAAAACATATGACTTGATTTTACATAACATTGATTAAATACACACACCAGCATGATATAAATTAAACAGGCTTAAAAATGAGACATATGATAGAGCTCAAGGATAACATCCTAGTATGGTTGTACCTTTTCTGCAGCAGCACATGAACCATCTCATAACCACTCAGTACTGATCAGAATATTCAGCTGTTGACGACTTGGAAGAAAAGTGAAATCATTTCTGGAAAAAACCTATTGTGCCTAAGCAGCGATAAATTCTGAAGAAACCAAGGTGCTGATGCAAAGGTACTACATCTCTGCACTGACTGCATACAACCAAGAAACACTTCAGAGCAACTAAGGGAAATGCTGTATCTACAAACGTTCATAAAGATCAGGTACAGAATGGGGGATCACTGTCCTTGGAAGCAGTAACCCGAAAAAGAGATCTGGGTACTGATTAATCATCATTTCAATATTATTCCTTGGACAGCATGGCAACATTGTACTTGACCTGGTAAACAAAGGAATGTGGAGAAGATAGGAAGCAAAATTACTTTGTCTCTGGTACTGATGAGACTAGTACTGGAAAAACATAGGAAATCTAGTGTTCTCCACCCCAAGAACAATGCTGAAAAAATGAGAAAAGCTCACAGAAAAAAAACACATATGAATGATTAAAGAATCACACTGACAGAGTAAAGAAGCCTTTATTTACCAAGAAGAAAATTAAAGGGTAATTTGATTAAAGTATGCAAATGAGACATCAAAGGGAACAGAAGGGTCCTAAACTTAAGGAGGCAAAGAAGAAGAATGAATGACAAGAAACTGAGGGTAGTCAAATGCAAAATAGGTGATTTTTCTTTTCTTAAATGGCAAGGATGATTTATGCTTGAAACAAAGTACCAAGGGTCACAATTTGTGTAACTTGTGTACAAGAATGCATAATTTTCAGCAATTTTTTTTTTTTTTAAAGAAAATATACTACAACCTCAAATTTTTAAAAAGCAAGAACGGAAAACATATGATGGAAGTCATGCCAGTGGTTTGGCACCAACTTGAGTGGTTTTCTGGCTTTAAAACCTGGCATCTTCAGAAATACTGAATACAAATAAACTACAGCTACCTGAACAATAATTTCTTACGTGCATAAAGCATCCTATGCAAAATACCCATTTTCAAGGTACACCTATACCCTCATGCATAGTACCTTCACAACTGCAAATGTCATTTGGCAATCTTGTAGCTTATAAAGGAAACCTGATATCATGTAAGATGTTCTTATTATCGCTAGTCTTACAGTCTACCCTGTTTATAATGCGATAAACAGTTCAAACCATTAAGTTTTAGACTGCTTTATAAACAATACTTGTAAAAAATGTTCTACAGAAGCTGGCCAACATAAGGCAAAGAACTAATTTTAAACCAACAAGAATAACTCAAAAAGTAACATCATCTTTAGTAGGACTTGAGCTGACGTTTTGAAAAACATCCAGTAAAGTGTTCATCTGTGTATCACATACTCACTGAATTTCTGTTTAGCTGAAAGTCAGATTTAAGAGGTTGTGTTAAACATGAAATTGAGTCCCAAAGGACTAAACCAAGAAAAACACTGATTATTCAATTTCCTTTCCAGTAACCTCATTTTACTTCTAACTTACTTGAAATCTACTGTAACTCCATTATGTCAACATACCAAATACTGCATACTCATTCACTACATACACTCTACAACCAGCAGCAACAGAAAATTAAAACTGCAAAGCTGCATAATTTCTTTTTTCAGGCAAGTTTTTCCATAATAGTGTTGTAATTTTACTGTAGTAGCAAAGGAACTTTCCTCCATTTTATGAGCTGAAAGTGTCTCGACAGATCAGCATGTCAATACTAACTAAAGAATTAGCCAAATGTATAAAGCCTACGTTTTCTTTACTTCAAAGTGATGAATAAAAAAAAGCAACAGTTAAGAATTATAAAAATAATAATAAAAACCCCTAGAAACCAGACTGCTTATGTTTCAAAAGACACATAAATCATCTAACTAACACTGAAATAAACCGTCTTTTCTCTGACATTGGAAGCAGTGAGAACAGACTGAAAATGATGGCAGCAGAAAGGAACCACTGGGATAGTAGCAGAATGAACAAACAAGCCAAGAATTCAGAGGCTCTGCTAGTAAATGACTCCAAAACAAATTTAGTATTTCACTTATGTTTTATAATCAATTTTTCAGTAAGATACAGGACCTAGCAATCCTGTTATCACAAATGAAGTCTGATGATGCAGAATTTTGTTTGCTGTTTAGAGAAGAAAAACAGCTGACCCTGTGCTGCACCAATTTGGGAAAAGCCAGTTCTTCAGATGAAGTATATTTTCAGTCAAATCTCAAGAATGTTGTAGCACCCAACAGCAACATTTCAGAGATTTATTTTGAAATAGGCAGCTGTTGAGTAATGAAAGTGGTGGGATTTTTTTATTAGAATCATAGAATCATTAAGGTTGGAAAGACCTCTAAGATCGAGTCCAACCATCAACCCAACGCCACCATGCCCACTAAACCATGTCCCTAAGCGCCTCATCTACACGTCTTTTCAATACCCCCAGGGATGGTGACTCAACCACTTCCCTGGGCAGCCTCTTCCAATGCCTGCAACCCTTTC
>NW_008795718.1:132359-145225 GCF_000699145.1 Aptenodytes forsteri | reverse complement strand
CTCGCTACAACCTCCTTTCAGGTAGTTGTAGCGAGCAATGAGGTGTCCCCTCAGCCTCCTTTTCTCCAATTTGTCCAGTTTTGTTTCTGCTTACCACCCCCTAAAAGGAACCAAGTTTCTCAATGCATTTGAAAAGAACTTCTTCAAAGGAAGGACATCAAATCTGCAGAGAGTACTCATACAGAAGATAAAACACCTCATATGATGAACTGTGAACTTGAGCATGGGTAGCCACCTTTTACTGAGGGGCCGAATACCAAGAAAAAGTAACAAAGGAAGACAAATTTATGAAACCATTCAAGAAGATGTCAATCTCCAGCAGATATCATATAGCCCTTGTAAAATGAAACTACCTTGGAGGGGCTTAGAAAATGGTCTAAACTCAAACTTCACTTGTTCATATAACATTAACATACACCAAAAAAAAAAAAAAAAATCAAGGCTTGCATATGTGGGGTTTAAGGGGGCTAACATAAGAAAACAATTAACCTATCATATAGCTTAATGCAGCTAATATGCTGCTGTATAATAAATATTTAGGTGTACCCTAAAATCATTTTAAAAAGCAAAGGGATCTGACATTTCCCAATATTCTTCTAAACTTCTGTTAGTAAAATATGCAATAAAGGATGTTTTCAAGGAGGAAGAAAATGTGAGTGGATAAGCACCTATAAAGTGGATAAGCACCTATGATGCTTTAAAAGACATGAGATTAACAAGACATCCTTTCTTTTGTCAGTTCCCAAATTAAGGGAAGTGATATACTCCCATCCTAGGATTAACTGGCAAGCAGGTCAAGCTAGCTGCTGAAGAGATCTGAGAACCAAAATAATGGAAATGTAACCAGTTAGAAGAAAAGGATGCTAACATTTCCCTACTTTGGAATGAGAGCAACTCGTGAGACATACAGAAGTGTGTCTCAATATGCAATCAGAGAGGAAAAAAGAAGAGTGAAAAGACTGGAACTCCCTACCAGAATTCAGGTGGTATTGCATGCAGCTATAATTGGTGAAGGTATTTTATTTTTAACTTGAGAATGTCACTCTGTTGTCATAGATGAATTGAAGATCCTGACAGCAATCAAGAGTAGGAAATAAAGTATCTGTGAATGAAAATTATAATTTGCAAATGCTGCTTCCATGAACAGCTTATTCTGTAGATAGAAACTTTTTGTGCAAGACTTGGAATTTGCATAAAGCCATCAAAGACCCTCCTTAAAATGCCTATGGGAAACTGAGCATCTTCTCCTTTCAGAAGTGGGTGATAAGTCATCCATTCTGTTCTATATTAAAAATGGCATTACACAACTGTAAAGGGTTTGCCATGTTTACTTTGAGAACAGGAAAGTAACCAGCAACAACCTTCATGGGAGTAAATAATTAACACAAGAATAGTTTTAGCCTTTCTCTTCCATTCTTCTTCGTTTAGTGGAAGGAGGATCATTCAAACATCTTAAAAGTATTATATATATGAAGTGTCGCAGTATCCCTATGAGGTAAGTAGAGATAATTGCCCGATAAGAAAATTAAGCCATAGGGTAAGTCTCTCACCCTGGGCACACTGGAGTGCTCCACTTTCAGGTTCATACCATTTTGTGCTATTCCTCGTCTATACTTCTCTGAGAACTCAAGAACAGGTTTATGGAATAAATCAGTCATAGAAATGACAGTGTAAAAGGAGACACGCACAAAATGATTTAACATCTGGAACTGTTCAATCCTTTGGAGATACTTTTATTGCAAATTTCCAGAGGTTAGCCCATGTAATCATTATGCACTATTTAAATAGGCTAGTATTATTACTTTTCCATCTGGATTAGAACTCAGTCTCATTTTCTTATACAGCTATAAAAAATTGTAAGATATCTGTTCAATTTTTTTCTTGCAAGTATTTTCCGTGCGTTCATTAATTCTATCCTTCAACAGTTTTCGGTTTTGTTACCATTTCATAAAATGTAACTACTAGCAATGCAAGAAATCAGTCTAACGCATGCATAAATTACTTGTTACATAGCCCCAACAGTTTACACTGGACTATCTGGATTAGCAGTGCATTATAAAGATGAACTGAAGTCACAGAACATAAGACACTGATATTTTCTGTACCATTTCCTTCCAAGAAACCACCAACCGGCAGATCCCGATGTGGAATTGCACTTATTTTTAAAGATCTTTTTATTAATTGCTTTCTCTTGACCAGTTTAACTACTGTCTACACTCTAGTGCATCTTTGGTTTCTGTAGGCAGTATAAAGGTCTTGGTCTGGACCTAGATCTTCTAGTAACCATTTATCCTCTCTTCTAAGCCATGAACTTATGTATGGGGTTCCTAAGATTGGGCATAAGCATTACCAGTGTTAAAAAAAAAAAAAGCCGTTTAAGAGTCAGACACAAAACACGGAGTTGTTGCCTCTACCAAAATTAATTTCAATTAAAATTTGGGACCTCCTGCAGCAGCGCCTTTTTTTTAGCATCCTCTACAACCAACATCCTCTTTTACATTTTATTAGCTACCAAAGTCCAGGAAAATAAAAGCAAGGGCATTTAATTTAGCTCTCAACTATAACTTTAAATGTCACATAGGACTGCAGAATTGTACAGAAATAAAAATGCATATGTCTCAGAAGTCTCATCTCTATATATTGATTCAAACTAGGGTTTTTTTCTGCTGAAGGACCCTATTTTCATATAGGGCAATCCATACATTTGTCCACACTCCCCATTCCTGCTTTAAAACTTACCACAAAACCTCAGCTGAACTTTCCTATGGATAACTTCCTTAAATTCATAGGTAATAATAAATAAATAGTAACAAAAATGGATGCATGACACAGATGATTCCAGTAAACACATAACCTTGATTTACATATTTTCTTTTTCCAAACTTCTTACCTATTATCTATCTTTAAACATCCTGTTTAACTATAATGCAAACTTTTTTGAGACAGAATTACGTATGAACTCACTAAAAGCAGCACCGTGCAGAAATGCTGAATATATGCAATTCTCACTGCCTTGCTGGGTGATACGGTGATTACCACCTCTCAGGAATAAGTCATAGGCAGAGCCTTCCAACACCACACATGAATGAGGCTATCCAAGCATGTTCACACAGTGCAGTCATTTTAACCCCCAGCATTTGATAAATTTAGAATGGGAAAAACTATTTAATAGTTCCTTTATCAACTACTAAGGGTAAACATTCAGATTTTAAATCACAGTAACTGTATTTGTGTGTGTGAGATGCTCAGATCTTTACAAAGATTGACAGGTGCAATGCTGGTCTGCTTTTGAAAGCAGAGCACAATCCATTAAAAAAAAAATCCATGAAGTTCTTGTCACCTCCATTAGTCACTTTTTCCTATTGAAATAAGATCCATCTGCAAATTATCAGTACGTTAAAGGAGTAACATTAAAGTGGGTAAATGCACTTGATTCTATTGACTTTTAATTAAAATCAACTAAATTTCTATTAAGCTCCCAAGCAGCCCTTACACTATCTCATCAGAAGTTTAAATTGTCCTCCTTCTATCTTTAGCCAGGAGAGATGATACAGTTTTAAAAACAGAAAGAAGATAATCTTCTTAAACAGGACGAAGCAATCATACTTAGCTGTAAAATAGCGATGCAGCTCTTAATAAGGCGTAAGTTAGCACTTATGCCAAATTACTTTGTATTTTAATAAGCACTGTAGCATATTTAGATAAGAATGTTAAATCAATTGACCTCATACTAAAGATACACATCTTGCAATAAATTGTTTTCTTAATTTTTCTTGAATTAATTCATATACAGTTAAAGCAAAAAATAATTGTCATCTGCAAAGATAAAACTGATGTGAAGCCCAACAAAGCATCATTCCAACACACAGAATGAAGTTTACATTGCATTTGTAATTACTGAAACTCAAGTTTTATTGCTGTTCTGGTAAAATATGTTAAACTAAAAAATCCACATCTGTCAATTCAGCAGTTTCATAGTAGTTGCAGTGGTCCAAATACATCTTAAAGGTAGAAAAGTTCCAGGCTGACAGTGCAGGCTGTGTTATCTAAGAAGCATACAAATGCTTCCACAAATTAAGATAATCAAATGTCTTTAATTTCGTTCAACTTTCTGCCTGGCTAGTCCCTTTTTCAAAACAAAACCCCAAATACTGCATGTCAGAACACAGAACACCAAGTAGACAAGGAAATTAAAATGCTATTTTTCTATTTAAAAAAGAAACAATGAAATAACAAATTCACAGTTTCTCATTTCTGAAAACTACTACTTAACTATTGCACTGGTAGCTTGGAGAGTGAGCAATTTTTAGAGACTGTCCCCTGCATTGTTCTCAAAACACAGACACCAAACAATTCATTTTGTTCTCTGTTCCTCCAAGTATCACACAAGAGTCTCCGCCTGATATCCTGTGCCTGTTTACTTGAGCAACAGATGCCATACATACATCATTCGGATCTTAATTTTTAGCTTCCGAAGAAAAAAGGCAATACAGTTCTGAAACAAAAATCATCCACTGAAAAGTCACACATAATCAAGGAAGAGCTTTTCAGAAGTACATATGAGTACTCTGAATTATGTCATACTTGTAAATATATAATGTGGAAAGTCTGTACAATAGTAGTATATTTGCCAAAAAAAGTAACTAATGCACTCTAAAGCAGTAAGTTATGCCTCTATAAGGCCTTGTTCCTTTTTGCTATTCACCACGGACAGCATAAGCTACCACTCCAAAAGCTCATACTCCATCATTTTTCACTAGATCCTCAACCAGTTCTGTGGCAATATTACAGGAATTTTAGGCAAGACATGGCAATAGCCAGCACTGCTGTTGCACAGCCCTGGTAACTACCAGATCCCTTGTTGTAACACTCTGTATGTAGAGCAAGTGTTAACCAGAGTAATTGAATACTAAGAAAGCAGCATATAAAATCACTCTCTGGATTTAAGGAAAGCAAACTTGTGCATCAGATAAGATAAGGTATGAAGGCTAAGATGTATAAGCACTGTATACAGAAATAGCCACAAAAACAAAGGCAGCTGTCACTTGGGGAACAGAGGGAGGAAGCAAAGTAGAGAGGGGTTTGAAGTCCAACCACCATAAAGGAAGAAGGGAACACAGAGGTTCAACAAAAATCATGAAGCAAAATTAGAGGGAGTTATTACTGTAAATAGAGCTTTGATAAGAATAGACAAGCATGAAATTAATTTTAGGGCTGTCCACAAGGAAGCCAGCAACTCTAAAGTTAGAAATTTTCAGTTTATATATGAAAGCACCATAATTTTCTATTTAACATTTGTACCTATCCTAAAAGAAAATGTATTTTAGGTAGCTGAGTAAGAGATTAAAGATTTCTTTTTGGAATTAATTTCAATGTATTTATCTGAGTATAAGTTTTAGCAGTATCAGTCTCACTTTCCAGACCTTGCAGAAGGTCACCATGGTTCTAGCTAAAGAATATTTTATAGCACGCTCTTCAAAGCCCTAGCAATACCACTTGATACAGATCCAGTCCTCTCTCTTCACTGCATTCCCCAGAAAGCCACATGTATTTTCTTGCTTTACGTTTCACTACATGCTACAGAGACTACAGGAGCAGGTACAGGAGGAATGATCAAGCATTCTAAAAGGCAGTTCATTGCTTCTAACGCTATTACATGTGGATTTTTCCTTTCAAAACCAAACCAAGATTGCCAATACGCATAAAGACTCCTCATTAACTGATATGTTTACGCTGTTATTAGCAACAAGAGAAAAACACAGGAACATCATTTATTATAGAGTAATAGCTGAAGAGGAATAACTCTACTGTAATTATCTATCATCTCCTTTTATGTCCTTTCAGACAAAAGCTACCAAACATGGTCACAGTAAGGATTTGCCCACTCTGTTTAAGACAGGTTTTCTTAATAACTATGTAGTATTTTTGAAAGTTTCCCCTCCTCTAGGATTATGGTCAAACTACAGGAAAAGAACATACTCTAAGGTAGGCATCTGACAGTATCTAGCACAATTTAATGCTTCAAGATATTTACACCAAGCAGCTTTTTTTTTTTTTTTAAACTTTGAGATGTGGGAGAGAATCATGTTATCACACGTAACCATGAACTGATTTTTCTATTATTGAATATTCCTGCAGACTGACAAGTGGGAGAGACCACCAGAGATCTTCCGAACAGTAATTTGTAACCATTTGAACCACTATTTGCATGTCCATTTTAATTTTTTAGCATTTTTTAGCACCCATTCCCTTACACACATAAATATACCCAAAAAAGCAGCCAATGCACGCTCCTGATCACATACTGATACAGTAAAGAATACTCTTTTTGAGCAATTCCTCTAAGCACTTCGTGTAGCTTTTATTACAAGCTATTCTTGAATTACACCCTTTGACTGCATGGACAGGGTGGATAACCACCAACAGTTTGTCACTATCTGACAAGAAACAGCAGCAGAGCCATTCCAACAAAGTTCAAAAATCAAGAAGATACCAGAGACCAAGAAAATGGCTTGAAAGCCTGTTTTCTGAGGTCTCAGGAGGAACCTCATGCATTTTGAGGAATTCAGCGTTAAACGTACAAAAATGCAAACAAACTCCACACCTTTTCAGAAAGGACTCCTGCCCGACACTTCTGCATGCCACCCTACTCAGATCCTACAATCTCCAAGCACCTCCAGCCCTTCCCCAGAGAGCCCAAATCCTCTTTTGCCCTCAGATGCCTCTCACTGTGTACACTAACTACCCTTCTCCCCTTGCCATCGTGCACTTTGCACCAGTGCTCAGGCTTTCTCAAACCCGTAGTGCTCAGTCTCTGCTCAGTGGCACTGCCTGGGGAAAGGCAGTCACTCCTGCAGAAGCACGGCAGCCATTCCCCTGGCTTCTTGTCCTTCACTCCAAGTTCGTTCTTCTTTTGACTCTGCTTCTGCTCACTGAAACAGGTGTAGCTTTTCAGTTCTGCCTGGACAGCTCTCCATGAAAAAAGCCACCTGCCCTGTCTAAAACAATACACTCTGAAGAAGTTAGTGCTGACAGCAGTGTCAGACTGCAGATTACCCAGAAAGCACGTGGTGAAGCTGTATCCTTGCCCTCACCTTCTGAGTCTCCTTAAACTAGCCCTTCTTCCTTTGCCCTACCCATTTGACAGTGGTTTTAAAATTAAAGAATGTGAAAGCTGCTTCTAGAAGGTTATGAAAATAAATGCTATTGTGTTACTTGAGAACAGAACATATAAACATCCAACATCCTGTCCCTGGAAAAAAGTGCAGAAGAAAAGACAAGTGGATAATGATAGCTTCCCACAGTGTACCTCTAAGCAAACCGCTGCTTCAGGACTCCTCACGCCAGAGGTTGTATCCGTGTCTTTGGGTTAGTCTTTTCGTTCATAAAACATTTTTTAAAAAATTAACTGAAAACACATCAATTATTCCTTGCAACCTGATCGCTGTGCAGCACTGCTAGAGGGAAACAGACCAAATAAGCTGTTTTCATCAAAAGGCTTTTTTTTAACCCTAAAATTTACTCTATACGTGGATGATGTACATCCCCAACCGTGGGATCCATCCTAACAGTATCTTAAAAAAATATATATTACCTTTAAGCAACTATTACAAAACAACTTTGACAGCACTGATCAAAGCTAGCATTTCTGTTTCATCATTAGCTTCCTTTAAAAAGAGGCGGACTTGCACAATGATTTTGTTCTCAAAGTATCTTCTAGATGTCAAGATAAGAAGGCCAATCTGTGCTTTAATAAATAAGTACATTAAGTCTGAACTGCAGAGGAAGAGAGCAGCTAAATTAACCCCATTGGGGTTCCTGGCTCTGTTGTTTTGCCTGTTTTGTTTGTTTTTGTTTGCTTGTGTGTGATATAAACACTGAAACATTTGGCTCAAAATACTCCTGAGTATACACAGGAGACTTGCAAAGCCAGTTCAGTGTCAAGCAGAGGAAAAGGAGAGCAAATGACATCCCGTCTGCTTATGTAATATTTTTTCCAAAGTTTGCTTCCCACAGTTGGGATTTAAAATAGCATCTTAGCTGCATTGTGAAAGCGGAGTTATAAGTTCACAAGAACCTTATCATTTACGACAAAATAAGTATGTATCAGATAATGAGAAGGAATAAATTAATTCCCCTGTACCAAGATCTAAACACAGCATTACACATTTTTCCACATACTTTTAATCAACAGGAGAAAACACGCCTGCAAATGGAAAATGAAACAGAACGCTGGTCTTTGTCAGACCATTTATTTGCGCTTAGGCAATTTTCCCAACTGCTGAGATAATATGGCAATGTACACGGGATCACTACCTACTTTGACACAGAATTAAAACATTTTTCTTCACTTAAAATGCGTTATTAGTTCAAAGGATCAGCAACCTAGTTTTACTGTATTGCAAAACAGTGTGTTTATATAACAACGAAACAGGTCTTGTTCTGTATGCACTATTCAAAAAGCTTTCAATATTGAGTGAACAACTGTTTAAGTGCTCAGATGACCCTGCTTTCAAGCCATTACAGACTCATTCTTCGCCATCAAGCAAAATCATTCTTTTGCTTATTCTGGCATCACACCTATGTTATTGCTGATCATAAACAGATACCTGTTAAAACTATTTTAAGTCAACTTTCATTGAGTTTATTTTCCGCAGCCCAAACATCCTGTCACTAGGGAAACATCTGTAGGCAGGAATGCAAATTATCAGTTATGTCTGGGGAGGCATAAAAGAAAAAGGCGTAAGAATTTCCCTTTGTTTTTCAAAAACTCTACAATTAAAGTATTTCTGAAAACTGGTTCCACAGTTCTGCTAGATTGAAACAGTTTTGGGTTGTTGGTTTTTCCTCCATTTAGTGTGTTCCAGAAAACCCTCCAAAAATTATCCTTTATCAGAATTCAAATACATTTTCCAATTTAGTGCTGATCTGGACTAAAATCCCCACGTCCCAAACAATACTAAGGAACTTCTAAAACCTTCTAGTTCCTGTATACGGTTAAAATGCTAACACAGACAGAATTTAAAGCTCTAAGACTAAACAAGCAGAAACTGTTTTGAGTTCTGAGTACCTTGGTAAATCAGCAGGGAGAAAGGGCAACTTCCAAAACAATGGAATGCATATTATAAATGTTTAGAGCTTGTCTAATCAAGAAGTGACACCAATATGGGGTAATGTGTACATTCATACAACTAAGGTTATTTCAGTATAATTCCTTGCAGATATTTTTATTCTAGTACAAGAGCAGATTATGTCGCTTTGGAGGCCTGTTAGAATTTTAGTTCATGCAGTATACTGGTATAATTAATGCACTAAATAATTATACTGGTACCATTTTAACTTCCTCAGGCTAAAACTCAGAAAAAAAAAACCCAGATCATCAAAAAGAAAAATTAAACAGCTGTCTAAATTCTGTGGTAATGGTATTTGTCCAGTCAAACGTTATCTCTCTCTCTCATTTCAAGATTCTTTTTGGAAATACAGATATATGTAACAATTGGATTTAGTCAATATTAGAAGCTATTTAAAAAGAAGCATTGTAACAAACTTAGTCCTACAAGTTCCTTTCACGTAACTATAATTTTTACACATCCTGCACTTCAAAGTTATTTTGGAGAAAGAGCTATGAGGTAACTCTAGCTGAAAGAAAAAATAACCCTTTACTGAGCAAAGATTATGAATAACCCTGTGCAGCGTAACATTGCAAGTGAAGATACTGACATTGTATTCCTGGATGTACCCTAACAAACTGCATAACATAAACCAAGTCACTAACTTCCTGATAAATAGTCTAGCTATCTAATGGGGATCACAGCTGTAAGTATATATGGTTATTCAGAAAGAACCAAAAGTATTCCAGGCAGAAGTTAAGAGTTCCTCATACTAGAGAAACAGTTAAAGAACAATTACTACAACAAAATAACATATATGAAAATACATTTAATAAAATATGTGAAGAGCCCCATTCAAACAAAACCTGACTCATTTTTTCATGTGCTAACACGTTAGAAGTTATCAATGTGAAATGACAGACTAGAACTTCAAAAACTTGTTAAAAAACTTCTTTTAAATTATCCCAGTCTAGTATCCCCAAAAAGAACATGCTGCTATTGAGAACACAAACTTTTTTTTTTCTTTTAACCCTATTGCCAAGATGTCCTGTGTTTGTGCAGGCAATCACCACCCAGCACAACAGTGTTAAATGCAGTAATGGATGTGCATTATTCACTTAGAAAATTTGAAGTACAAAAAAAAAAAAAAAAAAAAACTAAGTCAACACATTCAGAAAATAAAAGATGAAAGATACAGTTAAAAAAATGCTGCCAATTTATATTTTAGGGAGATAACTCACATATGGACTATAAAATTATCTTTCCCATTATAAACTCCATTTTCATAATTAGCTCTGTCCCCTAAAGTGGCTCTTCAATCCCACTTGCTATATTTTCACTTTGCTAACAGGCTGTAAACATACTACCTCTCCTTTTTATTAACCTTGGCTAATTAACCATCAGCTTGAAAATATATACATCTGTCTTACAGATTTTTTTTTTTGCAGTTTAAACAAACTAACATTAGCATGCCACTTTGGAATAATATCATTGTTATGCAGCTGAGTTAGCCAGAGTTTTAACATAATGCTCACAATTTTAAGTGGGAAATAAAAGCTTATCAGTTATGGAAAAACAGCTTGAAAAACCATTACTGTACGAAACCATATGAACTTTTTTTTCCATTTTGTTCACCACAAACACAATCCTCTTTTATCTGCGTAGAACTTTTCACAAACAGATTTTTATCAATGTCAGTATCATCACGATACTGAAAGTGGAACTACAGAATGCTTTAGTGATTGAATATTAATTTCACCCAATACTTGAAATAACTGATTTTGTAGTGAATGTATGGAGGTTTCAATTCAACATACACGATCAAACTGTGACTCTAATTAAATACATTGTCATATGAAGATCTGATGCAAAGTTACAAAATAATGTTATGTATGAAAGGGTATTGTAATAAATTATTTCCATGCAACAAACTTCAACTCTCAGGATTAATTTAAAAGATGTATCAGCTAGCTAAATTCACTATACTGCTTCTGTTCCGCAGCTCCTACAGTTATGAATGTCATGCAAATTACCTGGATCGTGCACTGCGTAGTGCCTCATTTGATGATAACTATACATTTTCCATGTATTTCAGCATTCTAGCCTTCTCCAACTTTTTCTTATAGTAATTTCCTAAGAGTATTGGGATATTTTTAAGCTAGTTATTTCAAGATGACCTTTACAGAATTTGAAGGTCATGGGCCCCTGATCCATTTCAAATTAGATAAGCAAATATATATGATTCACAATGACTCCTTTTGACTGATACGGATATAGGACTACTCTCACAACAGATTAGCAGGGATGTTGCCTCTGACAAAGGAGTGGAAAACATGAGTGGAAACATGCAGCTAGATCCAGAAAAAGAAATCTGCCTATAGACTTATTGCTAGGGGAAGCGAGCCTGAGCAACGAGTCAATAACGTCAATCACCTTGGGCATGGGTTCCGTTCTACGGGAAGAAGATAGCATTAGCTGCAGTAAACTGACCAAATCCCAAGTAAGATATTTATACTTATTCCATTATGTAAGTTAGATAAATGAGGGGTTTCAATTCCTCATTTTCCTTCCACCAATACATGGACTAATTGCTTAGCTCTGGTAAAAACAACCCCATCCCTCAACTCCAGTTTCCTAACTCACAAATACTGAAATTTAATTTTGGTTTAAACCAATTTTAAGACTACATATCATATATCAATTGGTTATTTTTGTATAAAAAATGGCAACGTCCTTATATTGAACATTCTCCTCTGTATGCACACAAGAGAGCATATTGTAATTAATTATGATATCAAATTCACAAAGTGTTTACATTATTTTTTTTCCTTCAGTTACGCTTTAGTTGATTCAAGGTATCTGCGGCTAATATTCTAAAATAAACAAGTTTTACCAAGCAACATGGCAATTCACCAGGAAACAAACACATCATGCAAGGACAAGGCAAATCAGTACCTTCATTTACAATGTGTCAATCCCTCAAGCAAGAAAACCAATTATCAGATAAAAATAGATCAGCACACAGCCAGGACGGCTTCAGGCTCACTGAGGGCTTGAATGAGCACTGACTAAAAAACTCCAAAACACATACACACGCACAGAGTGGCAGAAGGTTATGTAAAGTTAGGAAAGCATACATTTGGAAGTGGTTGCCAATGCTCTCCGGTAGGCAGCAGGAGGCAGTAGCACTGGGATGAAAAAGCACAAATACAAGAAAGCCCTTTAAGCAAAATAACATTCCCCTCATATCTCAGATATGAGAGAAGTCTTCAAAGAATGCCCAGCATTCACGGCATCCAGCATTAAAAAGGCCCCTCCTGTGCAAACCGAAGGCAGTGTTCTGCTATGTGTCTCCACAGACAGAGCTGAAACCGAGATTCCAATATGCACCAACACAGAGATTCAAAACCTGAAACCACATTAAAAGATTTCCAGAAGGTTTAGGCTATTAAGGGAATGTCTGGAACCTTGGATCTGGAGGTGTGTCTGGACAGAATTTTTATTTGGGAACATATATTTACAACTGGCTAATAAAAAGAAAACTATCAATGTTTTAGAAATTAATACTCAAGGTCTCGCAAAACTATATATTCATTAAGAGACACAAATCAGTAACATTAAATCAGTTCTGGATTTACTTTGCACTTAGAGTAAAATTTTGGCATTAACATTTACAATATTAGTAACAAAAATAAGAATAAATTTAATGTTTAAACTGTAAATGGTAAAAATTAAAAAGTGGCTACTATGGAATTA
>NW_008795718.1:130664-132333 GCF_000699145.1 Aptenodytes forsteri | reverse complement strand
CTTGTGTAAGTTACAGTGTATATTTCTGGAGAGATTCAGAAAGCTAATATATGCTGTAAAAATTATGGCAAATTATTAAGTGATATGCAAATATGTTTTAATAATTCCAACCAGAAGGGCTTTGATCTAGTCCTTTATTTCTCCTACCCTTTGTACAATTATGCACCTGATGTTCCCTATCTACAAAAAGCTCCCAAGTAATGAAAAGACTCACATGCATTTCATTTTGAACTTTTTTTTTTTAATTCTCTCTCCCAACAGCTGAGGCTGAGAGCATGACAAGCTCTGTCTCTCTCCAGTTCATGGAAGCAAGGAGTCTTAACTCAGTATACCGTAGTGTCAGAAACTGTTGTGAGAATAAAAACCCCAACTAAACAGATTCTGGTTCTTCCTGAGCTAGTATTTCTGCAGGCTGGAGCTGGTTTGGATTCTTACCCATTCCTACAGTTCTACATTTTCTCCTGCAAGGCACTGTGGCACTGTTCTGATACTTTTCTTCTCCCAGACGAATAGATAAGCTTTCAGATGGGGCAACTCTCCTCAGGAATCAAATCAGGTTCATAAACGATAGTGACCAAACCCGTGGGATGCAAGGTGGCAACAAGACAGAAGAATTTGGCATTTTACATCTTTTGGCGGATGCAATCAATCCCTGACTACCTCAAAATGCTGTGAGCCCCTAAAATACATAACCATATGGAATTACCCAAATCCAGTTTGTAATCAGTACCCAAACTGTCATTTATATGGATGATCCTTGATATAAGGAATATATGTTCTTTCCGTTTCCTCCAGCAACATGGGATATTGGCCGTTCTGAATATATCTCTGTTTATTTCACAGCTATTTTGGAGTGGGTTGAGAAAGAACGTTTATGTTATAATATACTGTGAGTAGTTAGGGTCAAACCTGTTTTTTTCCCCCATCATCTTTTTTATTGAAATGCTCAGAAACAGTTTACATTCCTCTACTCGGTATTTATAACTGTCTCTTCTGCTCTGAAATACAACCACAGGCATTGCGATAAGCATATCGAGAGGTTATCTAGTTACAAGAGCTTTTCTTAAAACCCTGCACATCCTGTGCCAACGTGCAACCATGTAAACCTCATCGAAGGGCTGATTTTAGTCCTGCTTTATAGTTTTGCTAAAGACTTGGATAGTGCTTCACCTCTAACATCATTAGACATTTATTTGTATTTTCTCACTGTAATTCTGAGTTTAATGATACTGCATTTCAATAGACAGTTTTGTTGGGCATTAAAACTTCACTTTGTGCTGAGATAGAGGATACAGTAATTCTTGTTTCCTTTTCACAAATTCCAGTTGTCTAAAACAAAGTTTAGACACACGACCCGACCCTGCACTCTGTATTCACGCGTTTGCTTGTCCCCTTCCTTCTAATAAATCTGCTGAACCTCTTTCAAACCAGATTAGTCTCTCTTCATGCATAACTACTGACATTAAATGCATGAATAGGTAATACACATTCAATACATAGAATCATAGCATCGTTTAAGATCATCGAGTCCAACCGTCAACCTAGCACTGCCAAGTCCACCACTACACCATGTCCCTAAGCACCGCATCTACAGTCTTTTCAATTACCTCCAGGGATGGTGACTCAACCACTTCCCTGGGCAGCCTCTTCCAATGCTTGAGAACCCTTT
>NW_008795718.1:110783-130252 GCF_000699145.1 Aptenodytes forsteri | reverse complement strand
TCCCAGGTCCTTTTCCGCCAGGCAGCTTTCCAGCCACTCTTCCCCAAGCCTGTAGCGTTGGATGGGGTTGTTGTGACCCAAGTGCAGGACGCAACACTTAGCCTTGTTGAACCTCAGACAACTGGCCTCGGCCCATCAATCCAGACTGTCCAGATCTCTCTTTAGAGTCTCCCTATCCTCAAGCAGATCAACCCCCCCGCCGTGTCATCTGCAAACTTACTGAGGGTGTACTCGATCCCCTCGTCCAGATCATTGATAAAGATCAAAAAAAAAGAACATGCTGGTCTTCAAATTATAAGCACATCCTTTTTAAGCCTTTTTAACCATGTCTCAGACATACTTGCTCTTTACGAAGTTGCTGAAATATTTCATACAATGAAAGTACTGTCGTACTTTTTATCCAGAAAGCTAGTGCCAAACAAAAACGCCAGGGATGGATGATTACTCTTCTTTGTGCCATGTATTTATATTCAGACTGTTTTTACTTCCAAGCAAAGTAGAACCAAACACTTTCTATTTACATCAAGAAAATTAAAAATCAATATTTGTATCACAGCAATTGGAGAATTTTAAGAATTCTCGCTCTTAGAATCTATTAAAAACAGACAGATAATTCTCACTGAGCTAAGTCTAAGAGAAGTGGCATCACCAACAATAAAGCAGAATCCGAATGAGTTAGCTTTGCATCGATCAGCTCCAGAGATGATTCCACAGCTGCCACAGCAACAAGCAGAGGAACCAGCCAAGAGACCAGAAAAGAAGCCAAAGAAGAGGTCAAGGCTTGGGAGCCAGAACTTGGCATCCGGGTCTTACAGCTGTCAGGGACACTCATGAGGGAAGTCACTGTTGTCTACAGTTTTGGGAAAGAGTTGGGAAACAGGAAGAGGAAAAAAAACACCAAATCTTTATCTACAACTGTTAATAGCCAAGTTAGTGCTGAAAGGCGATACACGCCACCATTTGTTTCGTCACAGCATTGTGATACCAAGCCACTACACCAAATGAGGAAAGTATTATCTGCACAGAAATACAGTTTTGTAGTGGTGCAGAACGTTAGACTTCCAGAGAGATGGTTTCTTGTGGAAAAGAAATGTCAGTGAACAAGATGAAAATAAAAACTAGACAACTACTCTTTGTGTTTCAAAATACAAAATTTTGCCTTAAAAAGATTTTTTTTTGTTTTAAAGGGGGATATTCTGTCAAACTTTCCTTTAAACTCCCCATTGTGTAATTACTACCAGCACCAGTAAGAACTCTGGTATGTAATCAGTTTTGTTGCCCAGTTGTATGTACTTTTTATAAAAAAAACCCCACCAAACAAAACCAAAACAACGTATCTAGAGATTATTGAGAAAATATGAAGCTGCACTGTCTACGTTAGGGATTCCATACTTGCAAATGACAGACACAAAACTCAGAATGACAACTGCACATTTTAAAACTCATTAAATATAATGTGCAGGATCTCTAAACAAAAGAATAGAATCAGACCAACAACCCCAGTTTTGCAAAAAATTAATTTTAAGTGCCTATGCATGCAAAAACCCAAAGCTAGTAGCAGTTTTCAGGAAAGCTGTCTCCACAGATTCTGTGCTGACAAGCCCAGCAACTGCCAAACAATGTTTAAAAACAAAAGAGAGGCTCTTGGAAAGTGCCAAAAGAGATGCTATATTCTGCCATTATAACTCAGGCTTTATGAACAGGAAAAAAGATACTTGCACCATGATTCTCATTGGTGCTGTGAATGAGGCACATTCCGTACTAAGCAGATTCCCGAGGAAATAATCTTGCATGTTAGTGTGGACTGTAAAAATGAAGAAATGTTCATCTGTGATGAAAAGCAAAAGAAAAGCAGAAACCAAGATAATGCAACTGATGTCAAAAAATGCATGGCTCTGTCAAAGAGGTGCTTTAAGCATAGCTCAAATAAACAGCAAAACTCTTTAAAAACATAATTTGATGGGATGTTTTCAATTATTTTCTCCAATCTTTTCTTATTCGTCATCAGCCTCTATGTCTAGTTGTAGATTGAGATACAATCTCTCATTTCATTTTCTGAGTTTAGAAGAACTAGGAATATCGAATTGCTAGTTCATAATATTCTTAACTTTGCAGTCTGATATCCATCTCTTCAGTGTCACACTTCCATATGTGGTGCTTTTCTCTGTTTTTCTTGGACCGTGTGAAGCATCAGAAAGCTGTCGCAAGGCAACCTTCTCAAGCACACTTTTCACTGTTGTACAAATAAGCCCTCTAGTGGTAACATAATCGTGAGACCTACCACATTCAGAATTTCTACTCACCTCCTCTCCAGGATAAAAATCTTACTCTCATAATATCTCCTAACTAAAGTTCAGCCACTAATGGCCTATCTACAACCTCTTTTGAAAGCTATTCATTGAAGATGACAAGCTTACTTTATCTTAAGCATGACTGCGTGTCTTGGTTATTAAATCCAGGGATAAAAACATAATAATCAACAAAGAATAGTACTGTCAACAAAGATAAAAAACTAATTTAGCATAATGTCACAGAATTCTCCAGATTTTACAAATTTTTTAAAAAGCATACTAATAGATAGATAATAAACTCTACCACACACTAGCACTTAATCAAACCCTTTGATTCCCAGAATCATAAGTGAATGCTTGTGTTCTTTCCATTCTAAGCCATTGCATTTCCTTTCCCTTAAGTATATTTATTCTCTACTTTTAAATACTAGTCAGCGAACTGAAAACAGAAACACCACCAACTTTGACCAATGTTTGTGGCAGTGATTTGCATTATGATTGGCAAAATGTTGCCAATGCATCAGATATTTTATCTCAAATAGCAACTCAGCTTCAAACACTGACAGACTTAACACTGTCAAATATTCCTAAATATTTTGTTACCATTTCTTGACAGAAGACTAGCACGCTATCTAGTTCTAAAATAAAATAGCTGTATTTTAGATTAGCAAGTATGGGTAAAAACCTCCCACCCACATACTTGTCCTCTTTAACGCAGTAATCCAGCAAATTGTTATTACATCAACAATAGTCCAAAGGGACTGTACACACTAAAAGAAATTTGTTTCATAGTTCAGTCATTCTGAATTGGTACGTATTTGCACATATTCAGCAGTTCTAATGAAACAGAATTACCTGGTGTTTGGCCACATCAGAGCTTTCACTATGTTTTTAATGACTCAAGAGCTCACTGACAGTACCCTTGGTGTATTTGCAATCTCACATATGCTGTTAAAATGAAAGAGACTGTGCTGGGAGAGGTCACTAATCACCTTCCACAAAACACTGCTTACCTAAGAACACCTCAGACTTTCTTTCTGTTCTGAGTAGGGGCAAGCGTAGCAAACCACAGCACACCATCAGCTCACAGAATAGACCCCTATCTTTTCTCACTGGGATAAACCTGCAGCCTACCAGGTAGAACTTAAAATGAAGACTTATTTGGAAATGCAAGTGCCAACAAAATTCTATCAACACAAAAAACAATTAACTTTTTGGCCTACATAAACCTTTTTTGTGTGATTTTTGCCTATTATGCACGTTTTTACACAGACATGCCCGTGCCTTGATATAACACTAACTGGTTACAATTCAGAGAACAGTGGCAGAGGATGAATAACACATTTTGTTATAATTTGTTTGACAGCTAGAAACCAATTTCTAAAAATCAATGTATATTTCTGAAATTCCTTGCAAAACCATTCACAAATGAAACCATAGTGCAGAAATGCATATAACCTCAAACGTGGGTCGAGAAGCAACAATAAAAGTAAATGTAACTACTCTAACAAGATTGATAGTAACTGTGTCACTCTCACAACGCTCTTATTCAGCATCCAAATTACTGAATAGGGAAGCACACAACTGACTGGAAAAGAAAATCCCTCCAACAGTAATAGTTAGCAACTGTCAAGCTGGAAGGACTATCCCGTGGGGGCCTACAAATATCTGTGCTGGATCAGATCCTAGTTCAATAGTTTCATTAACAATTTTGGTGACTGAACAGGAAAATCTGCTTAAGAACTGCGCACATAGTATCAAGCAAGGAGAAATCCAAGTGCTCTGAAGAGCGGGATTAGAACTCGGCGATCCTGAAAACCTGAAGAAATAGTCTTAATGAACAAGATGAGATTCAGTAAAAACAAACACAAACAGCTACACATTGAAAGATGTATAGCACCAATTCAGAAAAAAAAAGAAAGATTCAGTACAATGTCATTGCAGAAAAGACAAAAAAAATTTTGACATGCTAAGAAGAGCATCACATACAACATGGGAGGTACTTGAACTTTTCTATACTCAGAAGTGGTATAGCTTATGCCCTTGTATCTGGTTTCAGGTATCATAATTGAAAAAAAAAATAATACATAGACAACCCAGGTAAGAACAAAAACAAGTATTTTGAAATAAAATGACCTGTAAGGAAGAGCTGAAAGATTTTTTGAGTTCATGCAGTTTAGAAAACAGAAGATAAGGACATCATAGCAGTCTGAAGGTCTCATAAAGGAAGCAGTGACCAATTATTTTTCTGTACTACAAGTAGCAGTCAGCTTAACTTGCACCTGGGAGATTTTGGTTAAAAGCTTTCTAACTACAAGAAGAGAAAGTTCATGCATAGGTTACTTTGGAAGGCTGAAAACCCCCATGCCAGGAAACTCACATCTCCTAGGGTTGGTCAAGATACACATGGTTCTGGTTCGGAGCAGGCAAAGAAAAGTTAGATAAGCTAAATATAAGGGCAGGGTCTACAAAACACTCTAAATCTTCACTCCCCAATCAGCCAGACCAGAGGAGCTGTTACACTGTATGCAGCTCCTCCACTTTCAAACAGCCACTCTTGTTTTCTCCTGATGAAAAATAGAATAGACAGGAGCAGAGTGAGAACGATGCACACTTGAGTCCCATCCTGACAAAGTCAAGCTTTGTCTGAGGTAGACACCCAAACACTAGGTAGCCCTCTCAGGCTCTCCACAGTTTCGACACTAATTTTCCAGTTTATAGCTATAGATGGTAGTATACACAATGAATCTAACATGAATTTATCTTAAAGTCTTGACTTTTTGCAAAAAAAAAATCTAAGTGATCATTGTATGTTATAAATTGCATAAGAACATGTTTGCACCAGCAGAAATGCATCAATATTATTGTACCAAGGCAGTATCTCGAGACAATGCACTAATGGAAAATGACAAGACGGAAGGCTTCTTTTGTTTGAAATAAGAGTCAAAGTTGTAATTCTCCCAAACTTTAAAAAGAAGCCACAATACAACTCTTTATGTATTAGCCACAATTGCTTTGTGGGATCAAAACAAGCATCTGTCTCTTTTATGGCTTGTAAGATTATGCTCCTATCGCTTGCTACACCTCTGCAGCTCAGATGTCTTCAGACGGAAGCCGAGCAAAGCAAGATACAGCTGCAATTATTAATACAATGTGACATTGCAAAGGCAGCTGGATTCCCTCCCCCTTTTTGTTCAGTGTTTCTACTAGAAAGGCAATTCTTGCATATAGCTTCCCTAGCTAAAATTTGAGAAATGTATCATACAGCTGTATGTACTCTTACACTTCAGCTTTAGAAGACATTTTACAACGTACAGCTTTTGATCCATTGCTATACAAATTATTTTGTATTTAAACTGTAACTGCAGGTCTCGGAGTTTAATCTACATTGGCGGGGGGCAGGAGGGGAGAGCAAGCTGCCATTACTGTTACTCACTCCACCTTCAGAAAGAGTTAGGGAGGAGGGGAGGAGACATGGGAAACAGACTAAAAACTCAGCAGATTTTGAGCCTCTCATTTTAAGGATTTATACCAGAATAAAACTATTATAATACTGTAACAGAGCATCCAAATGGGGAGGTGCACCCCTAACATTTCTTCTTCAGCAACTGTTACTGTTAACTTCTCTGTGTAGTTATGGCCTTAGTGTAACCTTCGCAGCACCTTAGAAAGCCTGAGCAACTGGAAAGAGTCACAAAAACAGAAAAACAAAATGGTAGAAGGCTCTACCTATACTCAGAAAACTCAGAACTTGCAATTTCAGTCACACCGATACAAAGACCATACAGTTGTCAAAGAACTGCAGTCTCAGTACTACCTAGGAAATCAGCAGTTAGTTTTGTGCTACATGTGGCTTTCAAGACATGCACCAAAATAACCCAAACTAGAAGTCCTAAAAAGGCAGATTCACTCATTCCTTCTGACATATCCAAAGTCAGTTTTACTTGGCCGTGACAGGACCATCCAAGTTTAGGGAAGACCAATTCATGAACCTATTAATAAAATGGTACCAGTGTCACTTTTCAACCTGCTGTCTCCATGGGGAGGAATACAGCCACATCCCATTCTCACTACCAGCTGTGCTTTTGACTCTTAAAGGACAGTTTGCAGTCAGAATCTAAAAGTAATTTTATAGTCTCCCGTAATTACAGGGACTGAAACTGAAACAGGAGCACTTACAGGAACACTCTACAGTCTGGGTTGTGGACTCCTTATTCACGTGTAAGGAGTTAACCCTCAAATCCTCCCTATACACACATTTTATACTTTTAAAAAAATGTAATACACTTTCCCCAGAATTATTTTGCTAAACTGGCATGAAAACCACTGGAAGTATGTCACACTAATACTCATTCCATTTCTCCTGCTTGCTCCTGTAGTTCCTATAATTACACAGGAAATAAAGCAGGACTACCAAATGCAACCAGTGTTAGAATGAACTAATACTTCAATTTTTTCCAACATACTATTCTTCAAGATGCATTAATAATTTATCTGTTACAAACTACTCCTAGTATATCCACCCTTTTTAAAAAGGAAGCCTTTCAGAAGCTAGAAGGACAAGAAAGTACTTGAATGCAACAACTTTATTTGCTAAGTTATAACAATAAAAATTTAAACGTTTCCTTTAATAAAAACTGTTTATTCCCATTTCACTGGATTTTAAACCAAGTTTCACTCAGAATTTGCAATGGTTATGAACTTCTGAAAAAAAAATACACTGAGATGCAGACAAACTCAAGTATCGCAAACTCTGTATTTCAAGTTTAATAAAAGATACCCTTATATTTGATATTGGTTTATCTGTAATCCCTATACCATGCACACACACACACTTTTTATCTTACGACAAAGCCTCTGACTAAAACTAACCTTGATCAAACATATTATAGTTTATGAATTCTCAGCAGCTTCTAACCGTACCTCCTTTGTATTATTCATTGTAGCGATTTAGCCAATTATAGGCATGCATTAAAAATCTCCCATGACTTCAAAAGGACTGTTCAAGGTATTAGAATAGAAAGCAGCAGCATACCAGGTGGCTTGCACACTGCCACAGTTAATGAAAAATCCCTTTGAAAATTACACATCATTCCACTAATTTCTTCTGATCAGAAGAGTGAAAGTCTGGATTGACACTTCCTTCCAGTATAAGATAAAAATTCAGTGCAAAAATGAAGTAATTATGCCCCACTTCTTTTGACATTTACTTTACAAGATGATTCATGACCATCTTCAGCCTGCGTTTAATAAAACATTTTCACAGAGACTATTAAAAAAAAATTAACTGTATACCACAGCCTTCCAGTCCAGTACTGCATTTTCTTGCACAATTTGAGTTCCAAAATCAGTTTTCAGTTAAGTGTGCCAGGTGGTTCTCAGCACTTAAAAAACAAAACAAAGCAAGCAAACAAAAAACAAAGGGAATTATTTTTTTTTTTTTATAAACCCAGATTTTAAAAAGCCAATGATGCTTTGGAACTTTTTCTAAAGAGGGTCAGGATGGGAAAAACTATAGAAACAAGTTTAGCCCATTTTTAAATAAAAGACTGTAGAACTCATGCTGCAAGTTTCCAATAAATGACTACTAATTACATTTACAATACTGAGTAAGTATGTAACAAAGTCAATGAATACATGAATACAAAAGTCGATCCAGAAGGCTTAACACTCCAAACCAGAGTGTTAGAAGTTATTGCAAAGAAAATTTAATAAAAGAAAAGCAAATTCTTCTGCAATTTTATAACTGGAAAACATGCAAGCAACAATATTGCATCATTAAGACTCTCTCTGAAAAGAGGCGTTTATATCTAATCGACAATACAGAGGCTCCAACACACGTATGACTGGCTTTCTCCTGCTACTTGGAGACAGTTTTACTGATCTCCTGTTCTCCATCTCTTTTTGAACTGCAGCTGCAAATCCCACATTTTCTGCCTATGGATTTCCTTACCTGCTCAGAGCCACCCATTTTCACTCTCAATCATCTGAGGATACAAATGGCTAATTGGATTTATCTTCCAATGCTACACACATTTTAAAAACCAAACCAACAAACCCACCAACACATATCACCTTAGACAAAGAAGTTATATAAAACTTTGGAGATGGGAAGAACATCACAGTCCCCGAGAAGGAAGGCTTCTAGTAAGAACAATACAAAGAAACACTACTGCAAACTGCATCACAGATGTATGGAAATACGGTATCTGAATCCTACAGCTATACCTATTCTCTACGAAATGCCATCATTCAGGCTTGTGCTGGTGGTTACAGATATCACATTTGCAGAAAATTACTTAAATAATTTAACTGAATAAACTAAAACGTTATTTACAAAACAAAACAATTCAGTTCCATGAAATGCTAAGCCAACCTTGGAATGGTTGTGAAGCCAGGCAGCTTTGAACATTTATACTCTATCTTGTCATTAAACAATTACTAATCTTAATCAAGTGGAAGGTAAACAGTGAATATTAATAAGTATTAACTTGGCTTTTGTCTGGCCGTTCAACTTCCAACTGCCAGCAAGGAAGCTCTACATCCCGATCCGGCTTGAGCTGGAAATATCATGTTTATACATTAAAGGAAACATCTTTGTGGGAAATATTAAGCTAAGTGGGTTTTAATGAGATCTGCAAGTCTGATTCTTATAAAGTTCTTTAAAATGTCTTGTAATTGTCTCCAAAGATCTGTTCTCGATTCATCTTCCCTTTTGAAGTTTTGTCATTTTGGCAGCCTTGCACAATTCCACAAGGAACAGAAAAAATATTCCTACTCAGTCTTCTTCTGCTGTTTTTCCAGGTTGACACTTCTGAAGCACTTATTAGTATAGTTAAGGAATATGCTCTCTTCCAGGAAGAATTCCTAAGGTATCTTCCCCATCCAACCTTCCTAGTATACACATGGTTTAAAAATACAGTAGTATCAACCAGATAACGTAAATTCATGAGGAATGGCACAATCCCAGGACACACACCCATTTCTGCTTCTTACTGAAGGGACTCCAACGTGAGTTAAAGCATTGCTGTGATCCTTCTTGAAAGTTCAGGTCTTTCAGCTAACTAGCACCTGATACCTTTGTAGCTCTCTGTTCCTACCACCACCTGGCTGACGGCAAGAAGAAAGTATTCCCTTTTTGCTATCACTGTTTCTACTAAGAGTCCTCCCAGGTTTTCTTTCCCAGTGAGAGGGCTTCCTGTGCCACCGATTTCTTAACCTCCACTGTAATGTCACACCCACACTGGCAGTATCCAATTCAGAATTAAAAGTCCTTCTTACACAGAAAAGACAACTGAAAAAAGAGCAGAGAAAAGCTAGAAAAATTCAGGGTAGAACCAATACACACAATGATTACTTTTTACGGCAAGACTATATTAACATTAGTTGCTTAACTAGCTTTTTACTATAAAATAATTAAAGTTCTTTTGAAAAAGTGGATATGCCATTGTATAAAAGCATTGCACGCTCTCATATGCAGCTCTGGCCAGCTCATTTTCAGTAGTGAGACAGGTCCTTTAGAAGGTTTACACCGCAAATCACCAGATCCTGGGAATTAATTTTGAGGAAGCATGACTACATAGTTGGCTATACTAATATACTCTTCCCTTGGCCTCTGCTGCAGAAAGGATTCTGGCCTAGATAGACCCATGATCTGACGTAGCTCAGGCATTCCTTTGTACATACTCCTAGTTCAACTGGGTCAAAAAGTTCTGTTTAAAAAAATACAAAATCCAAACATAAAGCTGTATTTCATACACCAAGTCTGACCTTAACAACCAAGACATGTATTTATTTAAAGATAAAAATCACATTCTGAATTGTGTCACCCTAAAGTGAGGAATGAAAATTACTGTCAAAATACAATGCTCCAGTTGGGATAGACACAGTAGTAAAATATATCAACACATTTCAGTCATCAGGGTTGAAAAACCTGATGCAATACAGTAGTTTCCTGCACATTACTACTCATACCCACATACTTAACACATTTCAGTGTTTGTACATGGTTTGAACAGCACAATTCATTCATCTGTGTGATTATTTTTCAACTTCCAACATTGCAAATTGAGAATCTGAAAAAGGAAGGGTTTGAGAAAAGAAGAGAAAACAAGGAGGAACAAATTAATATGACTCACAAATAGGAAAATGCACAAATACGGTTTTAAATTCTAAGACTTTCAAAAAGCCATTGGACTATTTAAGAATAGATAGATGTTAATATGCATTTTCATTTCTATACTAGCAGAAAGCTAAGGAATACAACCAGCAACTACAAAATTATTTAGATCTTTGAATTTTTTAATATTTGTTTTCATTCTGACAAGCTTTTGCCATTAACCTTTTCTATTCAAAGTGACCAAAAATCTACACTAAATCAGAATGAATATCTCAAAAGAACCAGTAGATGGCAATAAAAAGATCTGTGATAAATTTTGATTTTGGAAATAAACATAATCCATATTAATGTACAACCAGCAAAACTGTCTTTTTTTTAACCTCGTTGATATGGTCCCAGGTGTCTGGTTTAGCGGCAAGCATTTATAGAATTTTATACAGACAAATCCATAAATCGTCCCACCACCTGAAAGGTTAAAACTCTCACTGAGGTGAGAAAAAAACCCTGAGAACAATCTGTTCCCCTGTTACTCAGAAGAATAACTTATCTAAAATATTTCATAACTTTATATTCAAACTAAACCTACCATTTCAAGAATCTTTTGCAAAGTACAATGTGTATAAAATGCACAGAAATTGAGTTCATTTTTGTTCTTAAAATGTTGTCAAACAGTAAACTAAAGAATCAGTAAACTTTGTTAGGTCTTTATACTACAGTAACCTTTAGAAACTTCCACTAAGTGTTATACCAACACTATTCAGCATCTTCTGGTAATTTTTGCCAGGGTTTCAGCTTGAAATTAAAATATCAAACTATTTTTATGGCTCACAATTGCAAATCTAGGAATAAACCAAATTGCAGTGTCTTACCTGTCTAGCATAGAATATAAAAATCAAATTACTATTTTGTACGATATTAAAAATGAAAATATACATGTCACATTTTTAAAGGAGGACTTTTAGATCTTCTGGTAATTTTTGCCAGGGTTTCAGCTTGAAATTAAAATATCAAACTATTTTTATGGCTCACAATTGCAAATCTAGGAATAAACCAAATTGCAGTGTCTTACCTGTCTAGCATAGAATATAAAAATCAAATTACTATTTTGTACGATATTAAAAATGAAAATATACATGTCACATTTTTAAAGGAGGACTTTTAGATATGATTTCTTATGTATATGTATACATATTATGTGTATGTTTGCAGCTGAGGTAGAGGTATTCTTGAACAGAAACAATATGTTAATTGAAATCACCAGTGGCTTGGATTAACCTTTTTTAACATTCAGAATTAGTAATGCTGCAGAATTATTTTATGTATGTATACATCAATGAACCAAATAATTACACAATTTACATAAAGTGCATTTTTCCATTTATCTTTCTGTATTTTCCTATTTTCGTTACAAGTGCAAGCATAGATAGGTCTTGGCTAGGATACCTGTTTCACTAAAATAAAATACCTGATTAATAAGCTTGCTAAGTATTTTCTCAAAAAGGAACTGTAAAGCTGTCAGTAAGGTTTGTACCTTACCGTGAAGCATTTAAGAAAAAGAGCTTTATGTATAACTTCCTAATTAATACTTATTCATTATAGCTAAATAATAATTTTTTTCTATACATTTAACTATACAGAAATTAATGTTAATTAACATTTAATTAGACAGAAATTTAAACCACACATCAAATATTTACCAGTAAATACTACTCCTTACATTTATACCTGAAAACTGACAAACTACTCAGGTTAAACAAAACACCCTCATGTAGTATATATGCATGCATATAAGTATGCATATCAGTATGGAAAAAACACACTGCCACAGAAAAGAATTAGCATATGGAAAGACAGATACCTGGAGACTGTTGCCAAAAAAATTTCAGCAGTAAGAAAGTTAAGAGTTGTACAACTGCTCCCAGAAATTATTTTCTCTGATTAAAGAGCAAATATATTGAGGACAAAGAAAGAAAACACACCGCAACCAGCAGAAAGGGGGTAAGCCCACATGAAAAGCACTCCTTGTTTCTTTAAAAGTGGCACTGGCAACTTGGAAAACAGACACTGAAAACCTGGAGGGGGCCTGCTGGAGAGCCACCAAGAATACAGGGTTGAAGAACCTGACTTAGAAGGAACTGGGCTTGCTCCACTTAGAAAAGAGAAGGCTCGGGAGGGCGGGGAGGACCTAATCACTGTCTTCCAATGCCTAACGGGTAGCTTTAGAGAAGACAGAGGTGCCCTTTCACAAGGAAAGGACAAGAAGCCATGAGCCACAAGTTGCTTCAGGGAAATTTTTTCTTGGCATAAGAAAAAAAACCAAAACAATTCTTTGCCATAAGAACAATTAAACAATGAATAGGTTGCCCAGAGAAGCAGTGGACTTTCCCTCACTGGAAGTATTGAAGTCTTAGCTTAGCTTAACGATGACATGGACAACCTAATCTAGGGTCCTGCTTTCACCAGAAGACGGGACCAAATAATCTCCAGAGGTTCCTTCCAACCTAGACTACTCTCCGATTCTGTATGTGAAACTCTGCAGCTACTTTATTTTAAATTAGTACCTGTAACAAACACAGAAATAATTTAGAAAAAAATCGCTTTATGCACAGCTGGTTTGCTTCAACTTTGCACTATTGTAACTCCATTAATGTCAGTGGATTTATATGTGTGTATGCTGATGCAGCTTATTTTTCTGCATTTTTTTCCAGTTTCTTTACTATGTAAAGTTGGCCAATATGCAAGTGTACTTTGCATATCTGCTAAATCCCAAACTCCTGAATTCTACACGAATAAAGCCGTTTGCTCCACACATGCAGAACACTATACCATGCAGAACCATGCCTCACTTCCACCCTGCCAGAATGGAGTCATGTATGTTATTGCTAAGAAATAAGCCAACTAGTACAGTTTCTTAAAAAATAAAAAAAAAAACAGCTTTATCAGGAAAAAACAGATAGCACTGAAATCTGTTGCAAAACGTGTAAGGATTTTTTTTAAAGGAAATAAAGGGAAAAGACTTTAATTTTGACGTAACAAGCCACCTAAAATTGCTTTTGCTCAGGAAGTGGATTCAAAAGATCTTCAACCGCACTCAGGATGCATTGCTTACTAAATTCCAAGTTTATCTAGAAAGCAAAGTACAATGGTGCCTAGAACCAGATGATAAATATACCTTCTCATCTACTAGAATCCAAACTGCTCAACTCTGGTAGTGTTTCCCAGTTTCTTTGGCACATCATTTCAGAAACAACTGTCAAGTTTACTGCTGAGCTTACTGAGTGTTGGGGCCATTACATTAAGAGTGCTTCAGCAGAAGCTCAAGGAGCTTCTACTGTACACCAGGAGGCCTTTGATGAAGAAATACACTTAAGAAAATGGAGCTCTAGAGAAAAGCAGATGTACCAGGCAACTCTCAACCACTTTGATTTTGGATCACCTAACACTTTTAAACATAACACCACTAACTTTTCAGCTTTATTAACAAGCTATGATTCCTGCTTTCCGGCCTTTGACAAATGGACTGTCAGCTCCTCCTCACCCAGAAAAAATAAAGCTTAAGAAAGTGTTACTTCCCTTATTCCACTCCATACCTCTTACAGAACTGACTTTTAAATATATATATATTTTTATGAAGCTCATGAAGATCTATTTCATGGAGTCCTCATAAGGATTTGAAATCAAATGCACACAGCCCAATTGTTTATTAAGCCATGTTTACTACAAATATGCTAGTCCTGTCCTCACGCTAAGGTCCTCATTTTCATCTATACCAGAGCTGATTACAATCTTCCCAAAATCATATTTGTAGACTGTAAGGTCAGATTTTATACTACAGCTATCAAGAGGGCCCTCCATTATTACTTAGTATTTCCAAGCTAATCCCCAAATGCCTCTACGTGACATAAAACATCCAGGCTAAGTGCACCTCTGCGTAAAAGCCTTCCATTAGTTTACTACATTTGAGTGCTGGATACACAACAAGCTACTTTTGGAGATTAGGATACGTTCATGTTAAGCTGTACTTTACAGCTATTGCTTCAAAACACCCCTACTGATGTACTGTTTGGAAAAAAAAAAAATCACTACTAAGAATTGTACATACAACTGATTTCTTGGACTCAACTTTCAGAGTAGTCCTGAAATTGATTTAATTAGCATTCTTTGAATTTATGGGAGTCTACATTAAAAAGAAATAGTCATCAGGAACAAAACTCTTTGTCAACAATTTTCAAAGAAAAATAAAAAAGCACTGCAGAATTAAAGTTACACCTTGTTTTAACCCACTCCCCCAATTATTCACCAAATTTCTTCAGAGTAATTTCCTCTTTTTTTCCAAATCAGTGTAAGAAGTCAGAGGTGACTGGGAACAGTTTCACACAAGCACAGATGCTTGCTTGAAATATCCTACTTTGCACCTATGGTTCATACCAAAAGTATGTGTCTATAGTAAAGCCTGAAGAACTAAACACACTATGGGATATAACTATTTTAAAATTATGTTACTAAGGGCTTATTGTTTCCTGCTTTAAGGACATTCACCTACTTCTTTTTGTTTGAAAACTGCACTTGCTGCACTCAGTTAGCATCCATCCATAAGTAAAAGAGGGGAATTTCATGATTCTGCTCCTGGTTCAAATCATGTTGCCATGGAAGCAGATGTTGGATTGATGAAAATAGGTCAACTGTTAAAAAAAAAAAATCACTGTTTTAATACTTAAAAATTATTATTAAATGTTATTATTCTAATGCTTACCATTATTTATTATGAAATGCTTAATATTTTATTCTATTTAATTAGCATTTACTTTGCTGATACAATACATATTCTCACCAAAAGTACAGACAGCAGTAGAGTTAGTGTTGTTAATGAAAAAAAGTTAATTTGCATAAATCTGTAGGGGCTCTGTACAGAATGCTCACAAGAATATCACACACAGTTCTTCATTACATCTGTACTGAGTGATGTCAAATGTTGCCATATAAACTTGTTTCCATTTGAAGAGTATTAGAACTATTATTAAAAAGCACTAACATTTTTTTGGAAAAAAAAAAAAAAGAGTCAGGACATTGCTAATACCTATGCTTGGCTTTGGTAAGAACAGTGCTTTTTCTGTTTAGCTTTGCATCAAACATATATAAGTATTCAACTGGAGTCTCAGTTACTTAAACCTGATAAAAATATTTAATGACAGCTAAGATTTAAGTAGGTTACCCCATCAACTGAACATGTGAAAGCATACACAGCCTACTAAAAGAAACTTCTTGTGTTCCTTAACATTTTCACATTGCCTGCCAAGCTGCTGTCAAAATAGCATGAACACACCATAAAATTCTCATCTTCACCTGCAGCAAACACCAGAAAGTAAAATAACTCACCTGTATCATGTGTTTCTGAATCTCTACTAGGTGATCTAAAATGCTTTTCTACCTACCCTGACACATCCAACAGAATTTTTTCCTACCTTGACACTGATGTACTTTAGATGCACCAGGTTTGTCCTAGAGGTTTAATGTGATATATTCTGCTCCTGACTTTTTCTTTATAACTGAAATGCACAGTTTAATCATTAGTAAATACAGTAAAGGTGCATAGGAATACTGCCAATACATGAGATTTGTGCTCCTCTCGTAGTTTAGGGATCTTCCTGTCGATTAAGTAATACTTACAGGAGAAAGACTCAGTGGTGCAGAAGTCCCACAGATTTAATCCAGCACAAACCCACAGCACTACTGTGTGTCTTCAACACAGAGTTGCTTCTGCCCTGCTCCCTTTCACCAGTGAACTGGGTCAGACAGCTTCTCCCTGATCAATTCCCTAATCTGATTCATCATGCACCAGATAAAAGCAAGTGCCAGTGTAACAGATAAGATAGGAATAAATACCCAGGAAGCAAAGGCAAGAATAGCCCCGTCTCTTTAAGCTGCCATAAATCCATGCTGCTGCTGTTCATAGTCCCACAGCATCTAGTAACCCTCCCTTCTTTCTACCTTTTGCAATCAATGTTTTAACCTGAAATATGTACAACATAACTATTGATAAAAAAAACATTTCTGTAACTGAGAACATGTTTAACTGTCAACACAATGGAAACTGTCTTCAACAGAAGTGAAAATCATGTTTGTTGTGTTCGTTTTCATATAGTCTTTAAAATAAATTTCTATATAAAATGTGTTTTCCTTTGGAGAACTCTTTTGGACTCCAGAAACTTCATTAACTTGTGTTACAAAACTTTTTGCAAGATTGTATGACCTGAGCTATTCTCTGACTCTTTAAAAAAAAAAAAAAACAAACAAAACAAACCCACACCCGTGAAGTTGTTAAATAGTTTAAAATGTACTGAAAGACTGTCCCTCAGGAGACTGCAAAAGTTTTAAATTTCACATTGAACAGTTTTGGAATTGTTTATAACCAACAACATTCTAAAAAATCACATGGTTTGTTATGCTGCAGAAAAGTACTATAAGACTCATGTTCATTTTGTGTCTTTGTGTTTTCTCAGACAATAAATAGTTTGTAATAACACAAAAACAGACAAAAAAAAATTCAGACCAGCATACTTAAAAGTATCAAGCATACTGAATGCTTGTGATTAAAACTATTTTTTAAATATACGTTTTCTGACAAGTACATTACGGGTTGCTTTGGGGTTTTTTTACTAAGAAGAACAATAAAAGAAAACTTGACTTTTCTTTAACCAAATGGTTGCTTTTCCTCTCCTCTGGCTCATCCAGCATTAGCCTCCATCAGTCCCTTCATACAATGTAGTTAATTATAGATCGGTGGTCTTCGCCAAAGTTGCTTCTCGGCATAAGACAACATTTTTGCCTTTCCTCCCCTCAGTACTAATTTACCTTTTCTCTTCAGACTTTCTCCCTTTGTTTTCTTGATCTCCCTTTCCACAGCATTTGCAGATAATTTGAGATACACTGTTAAAAAGGAATTCCAAGAGCTACTTAATTACCATGCTGCAATTCCTGTCATCTAAAGGATTGCATATAAGCAGAATTTAAATTTAGAAAGAAAAACATTGGTATTCTCCTATAGCCTACCAAGAAACAGAGGTCTGCCTCGAGACTGCATAGCCAGCTTCACATTAAAACAGGTAAGATGAGAATAAATACCCAGGAAGCAAAGGCAAGAATAGCCCCGTCTCTTTAAGCTGCCATAAATCCATACTGCTTACATTCAGTCATACAGTTTTCATAATATGATCTCTCGGGATATGTTGTCCAGTAATGAACTATAGCATTACATTTAAATTGCCAAATTAGTTTTATATTAAAATACCTCACTGAGGTTAATGCAAATGTTCACACACACATAATAGAAGAGTACATCAGGCTGTCTGTAGACCCGAACTTCAGTAAACCAGTTGACATGATTCATATTTAGAGTTAACTCTGCAAAGCTTAAGGCTTGGAAAATAAAACTCAAAGCAAGCTCATAATTCATTGCATAATGCTTAACACCTGTAAAAACAACAACAAAGAAGTATGTGCTCCTGTTGCACCTCTGTAAGGCGATGCAGTTTAACAGCTACACATAGGCAACCCAGACTTTTTGCCACAAGGAAAGTGATCCAGTTCCTAAAAGCTAAAATAGCATAATGATGAAAGTCAAGGCAATGCAATACAAGAAAGCTCCAAAAGAAAGACACACAAAGGCAAAGCCCTACAATCTCAGTTACTATATAAAATGCCCATAGTCATCCCTCCTTCTCTGAAAAGGAATGACAAGTGTTTACTACACAGAATTAGGAAAAGATGAAACCCAAATGCTGTTACAATCACTAGTATTTATAGTCATCATACATACTTGTTTCAGATAAGCCTTACAGGAAACATCCATAAAGATTATGTAGGAGGTCTTTATAAGATATGCTGGGGTCACAAACCAAGTAGAGAAATAACCAGTTCACAAAAATGTGGTTATTTTGCTTCTTGAAATAGCACTATTAAATTCTTGAAATACATGAAGCAACAAACACACAGTATCTTGGGAATGTATGGAAAAGTACGGCAACAACATTCACAGTGCATGAAAACACAGAAAAGAAAGAAATCAAAAAGCAAGACTTTGAAACACTTCTTTGGTAGGGAAATTTTAATTTCCTTTTAATATAAGGGGGGAGGAGTCTACTTCCTGGTATCATTTCCACTGTTGCTCATGTTATTTGCTACTAAAACACATGCACTGTTTGAAGGCAGACTTACCTCTACCAATGCCACAGTCAGAATAAGGTCCATTTTTGAGTCTGGGAAAAGGGCATTCACTTGTGGAGACATTCCAATCAGTATGCAATTAGTAACAACTGATATTACACTCATAGTTTCAAAAGCCAACTGAAATAAAACACAAATATATTTATAGTTATGACCATTATCTCTAATTTACCAGTCCCCAAATTGCTCTGGACAATACCTCTCTCTTTCTTAAATCCTCAGAAGACCCATTATTTTAACTTTTTATTTTCTTTCATCTTTTGAATTCTATGACAGAAGACTGGTTTGGCAAGCAGTCCAGACTTCATCAGCTTTAAGAACAGGCAAGGAAAAGCCACAACAAGGTTTGCAATATCACAAAGACCACGTGGCAACCCTGAATTTTTCCCTAATTTGATTTCTCTATGTGCGTGTATGTGTGTTTGCTATGAAGAAGTTAAACAGTATTCTTCCACAATTCCATAGTACTATAAAGACCTTGAGAAGTTATTTAGATACCACTAACATTCTTAGATGTACGTAATGCCAGATCACCTCCTGAAAAATCTGGGATAATCCTAAAGGAAAAAAGTGGACAGGAAAGCAGCCTTATCCCTGGTATCTTCATGACTGTCCCGGTTTCGGCAGGGATAGAGTTAATTTCCTTCCTAGTAGCTGGTACAGTGCTGGGTTTTGGATTTAGGGTGAGAACAATGTTGATAACACACCGATGTTTTAGTTGTTGCTAGGTAGTGCTTACACTAGCCAAGGACTTTTTAGTTTCCCCTGCTCTACCAACTGAGAAGGCTGGAGGTGCACAAGAAGCTGGGAGGGGGCACAGCCAAACTGGCCAAAGG